>NW_008346683.1:7560900-7561712 GCF_000622305.1 Nannospalax galili
AATGGATCAAAGACCTCAATGTGAAACCTGAAACTCTGAAACTGTTAGAAGAAAACATTGGTAATAACCTACATAATATAGGTATAGAAAAGGACTTTCTAAATCAGACATCAGTTGCTCAGGAGTTGAGGTCAGCAATCAATAAGTGAGACCTCATTAAACTGAAAAGCTTCTGTACAGCAAAAGAAACAATCAAAAAGGTGAAGAGAAAACCCACAGAATGGGAAAAAAATCTTCACCAGTGACAAATCTGACAGAGGTTTTAACATCCAGAATATATAAAGAACTCAAAAAACAAAGACTTGAGAAACCAAATGATCCAATTAAAAGACAGGCTAAAGATCTAAACAGAGAGTTCCCAAA
Source organism: Nannospalax galili (assembly GCF_000622305.1). NCBI lineage: Eukaryota > Metazoa > Chordata > Mammalia > Rodentia > Spalacidae > Nannospalax > Nannospalax galili. The sequence goes on from NW_008346683.1 coordinate 7,561,264, forward strand.
GGAAGAAATAAAGATGGCTAAGAAACATCTCAAAAAGTGTTCAACATCGTTAGTCATTAGGGAAATGCAAATTAAAACCACCCTAAGGTATCATCTTACCCCAATCAGACTGGCTAGGATCACGAAAACAAATGATACCAAACGCTTATTCTCTGCTGGTGGGATTGCAAACTCATGCAGCCTCTATGGAATACAGTGTGGAGAACTCTTAAAAAACTAAAAATGAACCTACCATATGACCCAGTTATACCACTCCTTGGCCATATACCCAAAAGACTCATCTTATTGTAAAGAGACTTGTGCAACCATGTTTGTTGCTGCTCTTTTCACAATAGCTAAGAGATGGAAGCAACCTAAGTGCCCCTCAACTGACGAGTGGTTAACAAAAATGTGGTATATTTACACAATGGAGTTCTATTCAGCAGTAAAGAAAGATGAAATAATGAAAT
>NW_008346683.1:7561849-7562491 GCF_000622305.1 Nannospalax galili
TCAGGCCCTTTTAATAAGATGATGCTATACAGCAGTTCCTTCTGCATGAAATAACTACCATCATCATGACTTCAACTGAGCCTGATCACTAAACATCGTCACAATTGGGCTTTTTGATGGTTGTGTTCATTCATTAAAGGAGGGCCAAGCAGGGTCATTGGACCTGCACCAGATTATCCAGCCACTCTTCTAAGCCAAGTGTATGTAATTTCACCCCAATCATACATGGCCTCCTGGATTTGGGGAGGGCTAAAGAATACAATCTGGAGAAGGCTAGGAAGAGAGGGCATGATCAATGTTAGGTAAAGGCTTTCCAGTATGCATAACCTCATGTCATACATACACCTCAGCAACCCTTCAGTTATCTTGGTAAGTAAGCTCAATAAACTCATTCATTCCCCAGTAAAACTTTCATCAAATATTGGCTTGACACTAAAACCTTAAAAGGGAATAAGCATTGCTTAGTGTCCCCAGGAAAAGAAGTCTCACAACAGATGGAAAATTTATTAGTTAATGCTATTATGTCTCACAATTATTAAAAAAAAGAAAATGAGAATGTAAAAGATGCTAAAAGGATATGGGAATGGAGATATTTTCCAAAATAGACAGAAAAAATGAGAACGTCTAAGCAAGTGATGAAGG
>NW_008346683.1:7562536-7586067 GCF_000622305.1 Nannospalax galili
TCTGACAGCCTCTTCTGCCCTCCACAGGCATTGCACAACATGGGTGCACTTACCTACATGCAGGCAATACACGCATACACATAAAATAAAAATAAAATTTTTTAAACAATGAAAATGTAAAAGATGTTAAAAGGATATGGGAATGGAGATATTTTCCAAAATAGAAAGAAAAAATGAGAAAGCCTAAGTAAGTGATGAAGGTCTGTTTCGGTTTGTTATGATATATAAAGGGATAAAAACACACATAATGAGATAAAAAACACACATAATCTTAAAATTTCTATGGTCATAGTTTAGTCAACTAGTTTAAGGAACAAAATGAATATCTAGTCAATGTTTATCTGAGAATCTAGTGCATGAGAATTAAAAGTACAACTGATGGAACTAACCTTATTGGATATTTAACAGCCATAGGTTGAGGACTATACTACTGTGGTCCGAGGGATGTAAAGGACAGTTTTTGCCCCTTTCCCTCCAAGGTTGACTAAGTTCCAAGGGACTATGGAACATCTCTCAAAATGTCCTGTAACTGTGGTGAGTCACCCATCCTCTTGTTCAGGGAGGACATGGAGACCCCATGAGATGGACCTGAACCAGTGTCCAGTCTACAAAGAGGAGGTTCAGTCTACAAAGAGGAGGGTCAATTCAGAGGAAATACCTCATTTATGCTTCCGAGTGAAGCCAGACATGATCGAGCAGGACCTTTGACTTATCTTCACATAGAGGGAACTGGTAAAAGAAAGGAGCCAGAAGCTCCTCCCAAGCCCATGTGACCCCTGAGGAACAGATCCTCAAATGACCTTAAGTGTAAAAATAAATTGATTTATTTGGGCCAACTGTATGGTCTTAAACACCCAAAAGGAAAGTACAAACAAAGAGTAAAGTCATCACTATATTTCTTTAAGAGCTCAAGGGATTATACTTCCCAGACATTAGGCTTAAGTCTATATAAAAAGTTATTTAGGCAATTATTTCTCATTGATGATTTTGTTCCTGACCAGAAAAGTGCTGCTCAGATGTAAGACTTCAAATTTTGGTCTCTAATACTATAGTGCCCACCTGTAGCTAAGAGAGACAACCAGCTATTGTTCTAAAATGATGGATAAATGTGTTTTCTCCCCCTATCTAGAAGTCTTTGAGAGGGAACTGACACTGATTCTAACCACTCCAACAGCTGCCAAATACCTGAAAGCAAATCCTGAATCCATCACTCTAGAGTCCAGCCTTGGAAGACAAAAGAAAAATGAGGAGGAACCCAATAGAGGGATGCTTTTGGAAGCCCTTGTCAAGAAATTCTAATGGACTCTCATATGAACATTTGAAAAAATTGCCCTGTTCTGAATTTTTTCTAGTTCCCTGTCTAGAACTTGTAATGCTAATTACTCTTGCCTTTACTTCTCCTTCACATCTCCTTTTTACAACTGAAAGATTTTCTTTGCCCCTTAGAGATAAAAGTTATACAATTTGGGAGTCTTTTACATAGACCCACTGAAGGGGTACTCCAGTTGCCTCACCCTGAGTCCCTGTTCAGCATGGAAAAGCTAGGGTGGTCTGTGTCCTGATTCTCTATTGGCAATTTGGGTAACCTCTTCTGAGGATGGTGTGATAAGACTAGAAGTAGGACTTGGCTAGGCAGTAAGGGTAAAAAGACCCCAAAGAAAAGCAGCCGATTTCTTGGCTAAAAGTCAAAATGCCCTTGGGCTGCTTAGCAACATACTCTGTTCCAAAGGCCAAAAAATGTCGAAAGTATTTGGGAGCTTGTATCTAATCCTTAAAAGATTTTAGGGTTACCTATTCAGAGGAGGGGAATATTAGAGTAGCCAAAAGCCCCATAAAAATCAATCAATCAATCAAAGAAGAAGAAAGAATACATGAAGTTATCAGAAAAAAGTGATGGGGAGATATGGAAAGAGTTGGAGGGAAGGGAGTGGGCGCGGATTTGATCAAAACACCTTATATGCATGTATGAGATATCAATAAATTATTTATTTTTAAAAAAGAAATATATATGGCCAACAAAAATTTTAAGTGTTCAGTATACTTAGCCATCAGGGAAATACTAATGAAAAATACTAAGATTCCATCTCACCCTGTCAGAATAGCTATCACCAAGAAAACAAAGGACAAGATGGAGAGGTGGCTCAGTGGTTAAGAGCACTGGCTGCTCTTGTAGAGGACCCGGGTCTGATTCTTAGCACCCACATGGCGGTTCATAATTGTCCCTAACTCCAAATCCAGGGAATCCAACAGCTTCTTCTGACCTTTGCAGGTACTCACACCAGTGCACTTACATACATGAAGGCAAAACACTTATGCACATAAAAAAATATAAAAGAGAAAAGAAAAACAGCTGGGCGAGGTGGCACACATTAATCCCAGCACTCAGGAAGCAGAGGCAGGCAGATCTCTGTGAGTTCAAGTCCAGCCTGGTCTACATAATAAGTTCCTGGACAGCTGGGGCTACAGAGAGACCCTGTCTCAAAAATACCTTTAAAAAAAAAAAAAAGAAAGAAAAAGGAAAAACAAACAAACAAACCTGGGTGTGGTGGCTAGCCTGTAATCTGAGCTACTCAGGAGGCTGAAGCAGGAGGATGACAAATCCACAGTCAACCTGTACAATTTAGCATGACCATATCTCAAAATGCAGTTTTTTTTAAATTTTTTAAAATTATTTTTATTTTATGTGTATGCATGTACTGCTTGCATGTACGTAAGTGCACCTGTATCATGCAATGCCGTCAGAAGACAAAAGAGGCTGCTCGAGCCCCTGGAACGGGAGTTTTGAACAGTTATTAGCTGCCATGTGGGTGCTGGAATTTGAAATCAGGTCTTCTGCAAGAACAGTCAGTGTTCTTAACTGGTGAGCCATCTCTCCAGCCCCCAACTATATCTCAAAATGCAGTTTTTAAAGGCTAGGATACAGGGATGGAGAGATGACAGTGGTTAAGAGTTCCTGTTGCTCTTACACCCACATCAGGTAGCTCACAACTGCATGTCACTCCAACACCAGGAAATCTGACACCCTCTTCTGGCCTCTGTGGGCATATCTACACACTTGGCATACACTTACACAGACAAATCTTTTTAAAAAAGACTGGGATACAGCTTAGTAGTAGAGTTTGCCTAGCATGTACAAAGTCCTGGATTCAATAGCTACTACTACCACCACATCAACAAATATAAATCAATAAAAGAAAAGTAAACTCTAATTTTGTCCTTAAGGGTAGTGGCTATAATCACTTTTTTTTTTCTTGGTCTTTTTGAGACAGGGTCCCCCTGTAGCCCCAGCTGGCCTGGAACTCACAGAGATCTGCCTGCCTCTGCCTCCTGAGTGATGGCATTAAAAGCACTATGAATGGTGGTTTCTAATGTCTTTTATTAAAAAAATTACAGAGCAAAGAGCTATTCAGAAATAGCAGGGTTCTTTTAAACCCTTTAAAGGCACAGATCTCTCAAATAATGTACAGAAACTGATGTGTTCCTTATAGAGAAAAATTTATAGGTACTCATTCTTTCCTTATAATTTTATCATTTTTATCTTTTCTTATAATTTTAGAGACTAGTGTTTATTCTTACTAATTTTCAAAGTGTGAATCAGTAAATTGGATTTTTCTTTCTTTCTCTTTGCTAATATGCTCTTTTTCCAATGAAAGCATTTAGTCTATAATTTAATTTTTTTCACTATTTTTCCAACTTTTTAAAAATAATTCTTTTCGAATTATTTTATTTATTTTTGATTGTGTGTGTGTGTGTGTGTGTGTGTGTGTGTTTCTGTATGTGGGTATGTATGTGTAAGCACAGGTGCCAAGGAGTTCAAAGGCATCAGATCCCTGAAACCGGAATTATAGGCAGTTGTGAACTACCTGGTGTTGGGTTCTGGGAATCAAACTTGGATTTTCTGCAAGAGCAGTAGACACTTCACTGCTGAGCCATCTCTCCAGATCCCCAACTTTTTGTTGTTATTGTTGTTTTGAGACATGGTATCTCTGTAGCCCCAGCTGGCCTTGAATTCACAGATCCACCTACCTCTGCTTCCTAGTGCTGGGATTAAAGGCATGCGCCACCATGCCAGACACTGACTTCTTAATACACGTTTTATGTTACAAAAACCAGGTATAGTGGTTCATGTTTGTAATCCCAATATATGAGACCCAAAAAACAAAACAAACAAAAAACAACTAAAAGGTACAATAATGCTACTGTAGGAAATATAAATATTTTAAAAAAGGCCAGGTGTGGTGGCATACACCTTTGATCTCAGCACTCAGGAGGCAGAGGCAGGCAAATTTCTAAGAGACTGGGCCAGCCTGGTCTATACAGTTAGTTCCAGGTCAGTCAGGGCTACATAGTGGAACCCCATCTCAAGGAAAAGAAAAACTTTAAAGAGGGAGAGAGAGAAGAATTAAACCAAAGTATAATGACATGTATAAAAATGCCATAATGAGGAGCTGGAAAGATGGTTCAGTGATTAAGAGCACTGGTTGTTCTTGCAGAAGACCTAGGTTTGAATCCCAGCACCCACATGGCAGCTAACAACTGTCTAGTTACAGGGGGTTATCTAACACCCTCTTCTGACCTCTGCAGGCATTGCACAACACAGATGCACCTACATATATGCAGGTAATACACGCATACACATAAAATAAAAACAGTATTTTTTCTAAATGCCATAATGAAACATTTATTTATTTATTTATTTATTTATTTATTTATTTATTTTTGATCTTTTTGAAACAGGATCTCCCTATAGCCCCAGCTAGCCTGGAACTCACTATGTAGACCAAGCTGGTGTTGAACTCACAGAGATCTTCCTGCCTCTGCCTCCCAAGTGCTGGAATTAAAGGTGTATGCCACCACGCCTGGCTTGAAACCTTTACTTTTTTAAAAAAGATTTTATTTTAAATTATGTGAACGTGTTGTGTGTGTGTGTGTGTGTGTGTGTGTGTGTGTGTGTGTGTTGTGACGAGGAGAGTAGTGGTGAATAATGTGCATGTGAGCGCAAGTACCTGTAAAGGTCAGAAGAGGGCATCAGATCCCCTGGAGATGGAGTTACCCAGACTGCTTGATAGAGGTACTGAGAACCAAACTCAGGTCCTCTTAACCATTAACCTATCTCTCCAGCCCTGAAACCCATTATTTTGTATGATAACTTAATAATAATAAAGGCTAGAAATACAAATATGAAGAAAGAAAAAGTCACACATGATGGCACAAGCCTTTAACCCCAGCACTCAGGAGACCAGAACTCTATGAGTTCAAGGCTAGCCTGGTTTACATTGTGAATTCCAGGTCAGCCAGGGCAAAGCAGTAAGACCCTGTCTCAAAAAAGTTAATAATAAAAAACTTTGAAGAAAGCATACAATTTCAGTTCTCAGATACTTTAGCATGCAGTCTTTCAAGTTTTCTATTTATACAATGAAAAAAATGGGAGTCACAGGTATACTTTATAATCTGCTTTTTGTATCTATCAACACATATTACATCTCCATATCTAAGCTCTCTACAGGTCTCTAGAGTTGCTTATTCATTCAACTGTCTATCTGATCTCATTTTAAATTTAGCATGGTCTAAACAGAGCTCTTACTTTTTCCACAAAGCTATTTTACCCATCTCAGAAAATCATTCTGACTAAAAATTTCAATCCTGCATTCGTCTCTGTCGCTTGCCACAGCCAGTCAGTCAGTTCCATCAGTAAGAACTCCAAAATACATCCTGACTTGATTCATCTCTCTCCTTTCCCACTACTACTACAATCTAAAACACTTTACTACAAGTGCTGCCCAACTTGTCTCTGTGTGTATACGTTTGTGCTACTACAATTTACATTCCACATAACCACCAATGGCTCTTCAAAAAAACATATGGCAAAGCATGTTGTGTCACTTATTCCAATTTCTACAAAACTTACCACTGTACTTTTAAAATAACTCAAATCAGGGCTGGAGAGGTGGCTCAGTGGTTAAGAGCAGTTAGGAGCATTGCAGACAATCCAGCACCCACATGGGGGCTAACAACTATCAGTAACTACAGTTCCAGAGGATCCAACAACTTCTTCTGACTTCTGTGGGCACTGCATGCACATACATGCAGACAAAACACTCATACACATAAAATAAATCCTCAAACCATGACAGAAACCCTAGGTTCAATTCCCAGTATGAAATGAAATAAAACAAGTAAAGCTGACTACAATGTTCAAGACTCTATATATGCAATCTGTCCCATGGTCACCTCTCTAACCCCATTTCTAGACTCTCCCCCCTTTTTTAACTTGGCTCCAATTTTTTGATATATTCCTAAACGTGCCAGATGTTGCCATCTGAGGCCCCATACCTGCTGTGCTCTTACAGTGCTCTTTTATACAAGGAGCTCCTTCTCACCATTTGCAACACATTCAATGGTCACCCCATCACAAAAGCCACTTCTGACCATGCACTGAAATAGCACCAGCCCCCATTTGGTGTCCCCAGAACTCTCTCCTGGCTTCTTATGTCTTTATACACCCACCAGAAGCTAAAGCTGAGCTTATTTTGCTCACTTGACTGCTGCTCATTATCTCCCACCCTCATACCCTCATAGAATATCTTTGAAAGCAGGGATGTTATAAGTCTTGTTCACTGCTGTTTTTTGTTCTGTTTTTTTATTTTTTATTTTTATTTTATTGAGACAAGGTCTCCCTGTAGCCCCAGCTGACCTGGAACTCACTATGTAGACCAGGCTGGCCTTGAACTCACAGAGATCTGCCTGCCTCTATCTCTGCTGTATTCTTAGTCATTCATGCTACAAAACTGTCAGTAATTATTTATTGAAAATGGGGTGGATGTAGCTAGCCTAGTGGCAGAATGCTTTACTAGCATGTATAAGGTCCTAGGTTCAGTCCTGGCCATGGGAAAAAAAAAATCCAGCAACCATCAAGTTGAGGGTGCACTGCCAATACTTTGGGCCAGCCAGTGAGATGGCTCAGTAGGTAAAGGCACTTGCTGCCAATGATGATGGCCTGAACCACTCCATCACATTGTCCTTGAACCACCAATAAATAAAAATGTAAAAATGTAAATGGACATGAGTTCAACATTTTTTAAAATTATTAGAGCTCTAATACTTTTTTTAAAAAACTGTATTTGGTGGTAATTTTATTAATTAACTTTATTTGATAGGGTCATACTATGTAATCCAGGCTAACCTGGAATTTACAATCCTCCTGCCTTAGCCTCCTTAGTGCTGGGATTACAGATGTGTGCCAACACACTGGGCTTTCATGGTACTACTATACATTTACTTATTGTGTGTGTGTGTGCACATACCGCTGCACATGTGTGAAGGTCAGAGGACAACTTGCAGGAGTTGGCTCTCTCCTTCTACTATGAGGGCTCCAGGGATCCAATTCAGATTGTCAGGCTTAGCGGCAAGTGCCTTTACTTGGAGCCATCTTTCCGGCCCTGGTAATTTCAGGTGTACAGGAATCTTGTAAAAATAATACAGAGCTGCCAAATACCTTTTCTTTGTCTTTCCCTAATGATAACACATTTGTTAAAACTAAGAAATTAGTTTTATCTGGGAATGTAGTTCAGTAACAGAATGCTTGCCTACCATGTGCAAAACCCTGGTTTGTTCTCTAGAATGAGAAAATAAATTAATAAAATTACCATTAATGTGATACTATTACCTAAACTTCAGAATTCTTGGATTCTAGCACAGTGTATGACAGTGGTGCAATAGTGGCACTTTTATCTTGGGGGCAATCAACAGCTACCTAATTGGACTTTTTAAAAGCCCACTCAATGGGCAGAAACGCAAGGGTGGTACTGTAAACATAACCAAATACACATGGCTAAAGTGGTCACAGATCTTAAGAGAAAACCCAAAGACCATCCCATTCCTAGACTAATGTAATTTCTTACTATGTGCAAAATATGTATCCTTATATTTACAGATAAATATCCCAGTCACCACTCATCAAAGAAGCTTATTTTGCACCAGTTGGAGACTATTACCAAGTACCACAACTGGTCACAGACAGACACCGTCTATGGAAAGGAATCTTTAAATTCATCCTACATTCAAAGAAAGAGGAATTAATTATACTCCTTGGGAGTGGGGAGTATATAAAATCCTTCCATTTACTTTTTTAAAAGATGTTATTTTACCGCTGGGTGTGGTGGCACATGCCTGTAGTCCCAGCACTTGGGAGGCAGAGGCAGGCGGATCTCTGTGAGTTCAAAGACAGCCTGGTCTACATAGGGAGTTCCAAGCCAGCTGAGGGAAACCCTGCTTCAAAAAGATCAAAAAAAAAAAAAAAGAGAGAGAGATTTTATTTTTATTTTATGTATATGAATATTTTGACTGCATGTATGTAAGTGCACCACCTTTGTGCCTGGTGCCCACAGAGGCCAGAAGAGGAATTGAGATTCCCTGGAACTGAAATTACAGACCAGTGTTAGCCAACATGTAGGTGCTAGAAACCAAACCTGGGTCCTCTAGAAGAGCAGCCAGTGCTCTTACCACTGAGTCATCTCTCTAGCCCTCATTTTTAGTTATAAAAAAGAGGCAATCATATTCACCGTAAGTCTTCTTTAAAATATATTTTTATTTTATGTATACAAGAGTTTTGTCTGCATGCATGTAAGTGAACCCTTGTTATGCAATGCTCTCGGGGCCAGAAGAGAAAGTCAGATCCCTGGGAACTGGATTTATGGACAGTTGTTAGCCGTCATGTGGGTGCTGGTAATGGAACCTGGGTCCTCTGCAAGAACAGCCAAGTGCTCTTAATCGCTAAGCTATCTCTCCAGCCCCCTTTTGTAAGTCTTAAAGGTAGATGTTATATGAGTACCTAAAGAAAGAACTGGATTTAAGTACTCTTACCTACCAGTATCAAGATACCAAAGATCCTTGCAGCAAACTTGACTATTCAGTGCTTTTTTGTAGCCATCTCTTCCACTCCAAAAATATAATCGAGTGCCAATTGCAACAGCACAGTGTCCAGCTCTTGGTCTTGGTCTTGAATTTTTTTTGTCTTCCTGAGAATCTGACACTAGAGTGGTCCACTCTGCTGTATCTGAAAGAAGGAAGAAATTTCCATGACTCAGCTATTGATCTTAAGCAATAAAGTAACAAAATCATTTCATTAACAAATGCCATTTCAATGAGCAAGTCTCAAAAGACTCACCTAGATTTAGGTAAGAAAATGAACTGGTACATCTCCATTCACAATCGTGAGGTGAATTCTCAGTATTTTCCCCCTTATGTGGAACCCATCCACCAAAAATGTACATCCTAGGCAACAACAACAAAAAAAATCAAGAATATAAAGTAGTAGCTTAATTTTACTTTTGGATTTGAAATGTCAAGAATGAATTTGTTGACTCAAAACTTTAGAACTATTTACTCATTACATCATCAAGTTAATAGTATAGATATGAAAAAAAAAGTCTTTTTTTTTTTTTTAAAGAGTTTACCATTTTAAGCCAGGGTGGTACACATCTGTAGTCCTAACTATTTGGGAAGCTGGGTAAGGAGAAAGATTATTTAAGCCCAGTAGTTTAAGGCCACACTGGGAAACATAAGAAGATTCTACCTCAAAAATAAAAACAACAATAACAACAACAAAAAATTTGAACAGGGCGTGGTGGCACATGCCTTTAACCCCAGTACTCAGGAAGCAGAGGCAGGTAGATCTCTGTGAGTTTGAGGAGTCTGTTCCACATAGTGAGTTATAGGTTAGCCAGATCTACATAGTGAGACCCTGTCTCAAATAAATAAATAAATAAATTTTATAATTTTATGACATAGTAACAAATCAAAATTATTCTCTCTGGCAAGTTAGTTTAAGTGGGGAATGTTTCAAGTATAATACATTTGGCAATCAATCCTGTGTGTAATATAGTAAGGATACCTCAGTCAGAAGACAAATGGTCTATGACATCCAAAGCCAACTGTACAGAACAGTGGCTGCATGGTGAGTGTTAACTGTCAACCTGACAGGATCTGGAATCACCCAGGAGAAAAGTCTCCATGCACAGCTTTGAGAGATTATATTGATCATGTTCATTGAGGTGGGAAGACTCACACTAAAAATGGGCAGCACCAGCCTCTGGGCTGGGGTTCTGGACTATATAAAAGAGAGCAAACTGAGCACAGGCATTCATCATTCTCTGTTTCTTGATTGCAAATGCTCCAAGCTGCTGCCACTATGACTCCCCAACAGGAGGGACTATGAGCTGTGAGCCAAATTAACACTTTCTTCTAAGCTGCTCTGTCAGGGTATTTTATCACAGCAACAGAAAAGTAACCAAGGCAGTGATCACATGAATTTCACGTAACTTTAGGTCACTGCTATTACTTAAATTTAAAAGCAAACTTTTTAAGCCTGATGTAGTTGTGAATGCCTGTAGTCCAAACTTCTTGAGAGGCCGAGGCAAAAGAATGTCTTGAACTAGGCCAATGGGATATGTAAGTTTATAATCCCAGGTAGGGAGGCTGAGCAAGGAAGAGCACAAGTTTGAGGATTGAGGACTACATGGACTACAGATCCAGTTTAGGGCCAGCGACTTAGTAAGACCTTGTCTCCAAATTAAAAAAAAAAAAAGATTGGTGGTAACAGCTCCATCATATGACACTTGTGAGTTATACATAAGACACTTGCTTAAACTCTAGTGCTGTTAAAATATAGCTGGGTGTGGTGGTACATATCTTTAGTCTCAAAGGCAAGGAGATCTCTGTGAGTTCAAGACCACCCTGGTCTACATAGTGAGTTCCAGGCCAGTTGGGGGTACAGGGAGTCCCTGTCTCAAAAAGACCAAAAAAAAAAAGGATATGTTTCCCAGCAGCCTATAGGTCCTTTAGACCCCAATACTTGCTGAAGGAAAAAGGATCACTGGGCAGAGCTTAGAACTCACATGAACACATGCCAACTGGAGAGGCTCTCTTTATTATACAACAGAAATTGAATTTTTTAAAAAAGAACACCTAAGATTCTTTTTAGTGTATTTTAGAAGATTTTGTTGCAATGTGAAGATTCTCTTTGGTTTTAAAGTTGTTTTTAAATATTTTATTTTTTATTTTATGTGTATGCGTGTATTGCCTGTATGTAGGTTAGTGTACCTGTGTCATGCAATGCCCACAGAGAACAGAAGAGGCTGTTGGATCCCCTGGAACTGGAGTTATGGACAGTTGTTAGCTTCCATGTGGGTGCTGGGATTCGAACCCAGATCTTCTGCAAGAACAACCAGTGTTCTTAACCACTGAGCCTTCTTTCCAGCCCTTAAGGTTGTTTTGGGGTGTTTTCTTTTTTTTTTTTTTTTTCGGTCTTTTTGAGGCAAGGCCTCCCTGTAGTCCGAGCTGTCCTGGAACTCACTATGTAGACCAGGCTGGCCTCCCAAGTGCTGGGATTAAAGGCTTGTGCCACCACACCCAGCCCCTTAAAGTTGTTTTTAAAAAGCAACTAGTTGCTGGGCGTGGTGGCGCACACCTTTAATCCCAGCACTTGGGAGGCAGAGGCAGGCGGATCTCTGTGAGTTTGAGGCCAGCCTGGTCTACATAGTGAGTTCCAGGACAGCTGGGGCTACAGGGAGACCCTGTCTCAAAAAGATTTGAAAAAAAAAAAAAGAAAAGAAAAAGCAACTAGTGATTCTCAATTACAGCTAGTAGTTTCCTAAAACATTACATTGAAAGTGAAATCCTTTCACTATGAACTACTTCTTAGGTTTTATTTAAGCAGTACTTCTAATAATGGCCCATTGCTGCACAAACCTGCTGCTGGTGGTGGTATAGAACCTTTCTGCAGTGCTCCAATGTGTATCAGTCACCTTTCTAAGTACTTTTTATGTATGGATCCATTTAATCTCCACAATGCCTTGTGAAGTAGGTCTAACTTTAATCTCCATTGTACCTTGAGTGAGGCAGATTCTGTTTTCTTGCCCCAGGCTATACACAGCAAGTACCAAAGGTAGACTTGAGTTCAAGCAATCTATAGAAAATCCATACTCAAATCATAATCTCTGTATTTCCATTCAGAGCATGCAGCCAAGTGCAGACACGTGAAAAGCAACAGGGCGGCAGGTGTGCCAACCCTGCCAACAGAGGACAGGGCAGCTGACAGCACCCTGCCTTACACCTAGGTAATGCCCACTCCAGAAGGGCATGGTGAGGAAGCTAAGGAGGTATCAAAGACATAATGAAAACAAAATGAATGGTGTGCAAGGTATTTCAGCTTCCATAGACCAATTATTTTAGCCGCAGTGGCTAAGCACAAGGAGACAATTGTTAAGTTCTATAATGTTAAGTTCTATAATGCCAGAAAGAAGCATCATTACTTTTCTCTGCATGTATTTTTAAGTTGCTAAAAATGAAAAACTCCCCTGCATTAATATATGCTTGTATTGTTTGAGCTTTTTGCAGTAAGCATGCACTACTTTCATAATTAAAAATTTTCCGTTTTGAAAACAAAACAAAAAAAATGAAATCCCCAACACAAACAACAAAAAGAAGTGCCATACCTGTTTCCTATAACACTGGCTGTATGAAGGCTTCGTGGAAGCGGTACTGTTCCTTTAGTTTCTGGTTTTGACCATGACATAGTTTCTAGAAATAAAAATAAGTATATCAGCACCTTGATCTAATAATACATAAAGCACCTCAAAATAGAACAAAAGAAGTACTTATCAATGAAGCAAAAATGTTTCACAACAGTTATTTGAATGTCAACTTAAACATTTCAAATGACAAAAACTGTCAATCAGAAATCTACTTACACTTGAATTTAGCATTTATAATGCAGAAATGTGCTTAGAGTGACACCAATTTTGAGTTAAGAATATTGGTGATTTTAATATTTTAAATAAGAGCACAATTCATAGAAGATAGTCAGAGGTGAGAGGCACATCTATCCTCTAATCATTCATTTCTAGAATTCCTTTAGAAAGAGCTACTTCAGAGTTTTCCACTGGCTAGCAATATTGCTAAGGCTACATCTCCTGCAGATACAGCAAACACATAAAATGAGCAACTCAACCAGACACTTTTTACTAAAGGGAGAGGGTATTGCTGACAATTACATAGGACAGTAAGTATAAAGCAGGACCATTCCAGACAAACCAGGACCTATAATGATTCTAAATGGTACAAAGGAGAGTTACTACCATTTTTCACCCTGATTGATGACATTTCAGCTGCTCCTGAGACTGTAAGTGCTGGCTGTACTCTTAGTGTGACTTGTTAAACATTTTAATCAAAAATATTTTGGGGGCTGGAGAGGTGGCTCAAGGGTTAATAGCACTTGTTGTTCTTCCAGAGGAACAGGGTTTCCAGCACCCACATGGTGGCTCTGTCACCCTCTTCTGGGCTTCTCAGGCATTACACACATGTCAGTATACACACAGGCAATTAAAATACTTGTACAAATAAAAATAAATAAGCCATTAAAAAATATTTTCAGCCGGGTGTGGTGGCACACACCTTTAATCCCAGCACTTGGGAGGCAGAGGCAGGTGAATCTCTGTGAATTCGAGGCCAGCCCAATCTACATAGACAGTTCCAGGCCAGCTGGGGCTACAGGGAGACACTATCTCAAAAAGAAAGAAATTTTTTTCAGAGCATTTCAAATTTTCCTTTATTAATCACAAGCAATTCCTGAATCAAATTATGCTTACCTAAGTCAAGCTGCCATAGGTCATCCAGGCGAGCACCACACATTCCACCAAAAACATACATCTTAGGACTTCCAGAATCTTTTTTACAATATATAACAGCTGTATGGGATTCTCTTGGAGAAGGTACAGTGCCTTTAGTGAGTGGAATGCTCCAACCCACAACACCAGAACCATGCTGTAGTTCCAACTCATAGAAATCATTTAGATATCTAGGATATCATGGAAGAGATTAAAATGCTCAGATAACATATCTTTTATTTGCTTTATTTCTACTCATAAGCATAACATATACTAGCCAGACATGGTAGTACATGCCTGTAATCATAGCACTCAGGAAGTTGAGGCAGGAGAATGGTGAGTTCCAAGACAGCTTGAACTACACAGAGACACCCTATCTCAGAAAAAAAAGAAAAAAAGAAAAAGAAAGAAGGACTAGAGAGATGGCTCAGCAGTTAAGAGCACTTATTCTCTTGTAGAGAATCAAAGTTTGGTTTCCAGCACCCATATAGGGAGGCTTCTGACCTCAATAGGCATGGCACACACAGTGCACATAAACTCATATAGACACACACATACATTTAAAATAAATAATTTTGGGGGGCTGGAGAGATGGCTCAGTGGTTAAGAGCACTGGTTGTTCTTGCAGAGGACCCAGGTTCGAATCCCAGCACTCTCATGGCAGCTAACAACTGTCTGCAGCTCCAGTTCCAGGGGATCCGACAGCCTCTTCTGCCCTCCACTGCACAACACGGGTGCGCTTACCTACATGCAGGGAATACACTCATACACATAAAATAAAAATAATAAAAATATAGATATAGTAAAAAGAAATATTAACAAAGAAGTTAAATATGCACCTGAAACCCCAGCACTTGGGAGGCAGAGGCAGGTTTAAGGCTAGCCTTGAGTATGAGACCATCCTGGTCCATGTAAATAAATTTTGTTTTAAATATTTTATTATTTTTATTTTATGTGTATGAGTGTATTGCCTGCATGTATGTGAGTGCACCCGTGTTATGCAATGCCTCGGAGGTCAGAAGCTTTTGATTCCCCTGGAACTGGAGTTAAGGACAGTTCGTAGCTGCCATGTGGGTGCTGGGAATTGAACCCAGATCCTCTGCAGGAGCAGTCAGTGTTCTTAACCACTGAGCCATCTCTCTAGCCCCTAAATAACTTTTTTAAAAGAAAAAAATACGTATGTTTACTGCAACATGCTTACTATAAAAAAAAATCATATAGTACAGAAAGGCACTAGGAGAGCAGAACTCCTAGATGATTCACTCCGTATACATTTATCAAACCCTACTATGTGTCAGGCACTCTTCAGGACTTAGTGAAAAACAAAAACTCTTACTATCCTTCAGCCAACATTTTTACCAACAACACAGTCCCCAAAACATCTGACATTCTTTCCACCAGGGGATGAGGTTCAAGTCCTCCCCCCTTAATTCTAGGCTAGTTTGTGACTGCTTTAAGCAATAGGATAGATGAAATGAAATTATGTAACTTCAAAGGCTGGGTCACAGAAGGCCAATATAATCTCACTATAATATGGCTTATGGAACCCTTAACCACCACATATAATAAATGGCTACTGAAATCACTATCTGAAAAAGGGCACATGAGAGGCCAGGGATGCAGCTCAGTTGGCAAAGTACTTACCTAGCATGCACAAAGCCCTCAGTTGAGTCCTCATGAATAAACCAGGCACGGTGGCACATGCCTATAATCCCAGAACTCAGCAGGTAGAGCAGAGGGATTAGAAGTTCAAGGTTATCTTTGGCTACACAATCAGTCAGGGCCATATGAGAGTCTGCCTCACAGTAGCCATACCAGCAAGCATGTGAGGTCATAGTTCCAGTTGAATCTACCTTCAGCTCTCTGCGAGGTATCAGACATGGGGAGGACCATTCAAGCTTTCCCTGAACTCTTCACTTACTGAGTTTATATGAGCATTAAGTTTACAGAACATAAGAAAAGTTAATACTTTGCATCATTAAATTTTGGTGAAGTTTATTACATAGCACTAGATGACTAGAACAATCACTACTGACAGTATCTTGGCAAATACCTTTAAGACATCGCTCTATGGATATCCACATATGGATACATCACGAGGTATATAACAAGTACTGTTTTGCAGCCTTTTTTGCCCATGATAATGTCAGAGTGATGTCCTAAATAGCTTCTTTAATTTAGAAACTGGCATTAAACTAATCTGTGATGTGTATGTTTTCAGCAAAATGACTTTGTGTGTGTGTGTGTGTGTGTGTGTGTGTGTGTGTGTATGCAAGTGCATGTGTTATGTGTGTATGTGTGTGTGGAGGCCAGAGGTTGACACTGGGTGTCTTCCTCAATCACTCTTCACCTTCTATATTGAGATAGTCTGTCCTTGAACCCAGAGCTCACAGTTGGTTTTGGCTAGTCTGGCTAGCCAGCTTGATCCAGGGATTGATTCTATTTTTGCCTCTTGCCAGCTGGGATTACAGGCAGGCCACCATATCCACCTACTTTTTATGTGGGTTCTGGGGACCCAAACACTAGTCCTTGCACTTGCACAGCAAGAGCTTTACCTTCTGAGCCATCTCCCCAGCCCAAAAATGACTTTTGTAAAGATCTATTTCCTACTAAAATTTTACTCAAGTAAGTATAAAACATTTAGGGCATATAAAGTCTCAACGTTAGGCGCGCGCATGTGTATGTGTGTGTGTGTGTGTGTGTGTGTGTGTGTGTGTGTGTGTAAAAAAACTGGAGAAAAATAATTCAGAATTCTGTCTAGAAAAAATACATCTAAAAAAGAATATGTTGGATAAAAGAAATTGTAGTGTAAAGAAATGACCAATTTACAATTATATTTAAATTGGCATTCATGATAGAGTTGTTAAGTCTAATCACTAAGAAATACTGAATGAAAGGAAAGTTTTTCCTTAACATGACTCTGATCTAGAATAAGACTCAATAATATATGCAAAACACAGAAAATGATGCTAAGAGAATAATAACTGACTCCCCAAAATGACAAGATGCTTTCAGTGTAAGGGTAATAATTCTGAACAGCTAGGAAAGCACAGAAGTAGCAGGTATAGCCAAGAGAAACAGAGGAAAACAAGAAATGAAAATGAAGCGCAGTAGATGGAAAGCATTTGGTAAAATGGTTCTTCAAAAAGACCCACCATAGCAATGTCAAAAGAAAGACAAATTGAAAACAAAACAGTATACACCACAGAAAAAAATCAAATGTTCTTAACACAAAAGAATTCTAGCCAGGTATGGTGGTTCACACCTGTAATCCCAGTGTTTAGAAGATGCTGAGACAGGAGGATTACTCCAAGTTTGAGGCCAGCTTGGGTTATACACTAAGACCCTATCTGCAAAAACAGCAACAAATAATAATTCCTAAAAATTAGGACTAGAGAGATGGCTTGGCAGTTAAGAGCACTGGCTGCTCTTATAGAGGACTCAGGTTTGATTTCCAGAATCTATATGGCAGCTAACAATCATCTGTAACTCAGTTCCAGGGTTTCCAACGCCTTTTCTTCGGGCCTTTGTGGGCACTTAAATACATGGAAGCAAACACTCAGACACACAAAAAAATAATTCCTAAAAATCAAAATAATGATGAGTCACACAATAAATATAAACAGCCTAATGAAGGCATAGGCAAAATTATTACTGTGTATGTATATTATATATATATGTACATGTATATAATAAATAATAGCAATGTTAATTCAACAAAGTATGAAATAATTCTGTTAACAATAAAGTGATATCTAACTAGGAATTAAAAGGTAGTTCATATTTAAGAGGTTAATGATAACATTAAAAAATTCATGAATTAGGGGCTGGAGAGATGGCTCAGCAGTTAAGAGCACTGACTGATCTTGCAGAGGACCCAGGTTCGATTCCCAGCACCCACATGGCAGCTACAAACCACCCTTAACTCCAGTTCCAGGGGATCCAATGCCTTTTTCTGACCTCTGCGGCACTGCACGACATAGGTGCACTCACATACATGCAGGCAATACACTCATATACATAAAATAAAAATAATAAATTTTTTAAATATTTTTTAAAAAACACACAAAAATTTGTTCACTATTAAGTTCAACAAGATAAACTTTAATCTTTACAATGTTTCTAACCTAAATCATAAAATAAGCTCTTGATCTACAGCATACCTGGGAACATTGTTGTTTGAATCCTCACTTTCATTTGCCAGACCACCAAACAAATAGCATTTGTTACCATATAAAGAGAAACTATGTCCAAGCCGAGGACAAGGAGGTAAACCAGAAGAAGGAGGTTGGGGTTTCACTTTTTTCCATAACCAACGACTTGCCTAGAAAAGAATACAAACATATTTACATAGAACTCAGGAAATCATTCCTACTCCTATACTGCCAATAGCTCAACATCATACCAATACATTTTATTTTTAATTTTTTCAAAATTTTATTTTGTTTTTATCTGTATGTTTTGCCTGGATGTATGCAAGTGTAACCATGTTGTGCAAAGTCCACATATGCTATAAGAGGTTGTCAGACACCCAGGAACTGGAGTTACAGATGGTTGTTAGCCACCGTGTGGGTGTTAAGAACTGAACCTAGGTCCTCTGCAAGAGTAGTCAGTGCTCTTAACGACTGAGTCATCTCTCCAACCCTAATGCCAATACATTTTAATCTGAGTCTCATCAGAAAGTCCAATAAGCTACTTTGGGGACAAAAGGCAAATAAGCAGCCCACTTTTGAAATTAAAATATATTCTAGTAAAGCTGGCTGTGGTAGCACACAGCTGTAATCCAATCACTTGTGAGGCGGAGACAGGCTCTGAAAGTTATCCTTGGTTATACAACAAGTTAAAGGGCAGCCTGGGCTGTGTGATATTTGTCTCACAAAAGATATATATATATATATATGTGTGTGTGTGTATATATGCACACATATATATACACTATGTGTGTGTGTATGTATGTATGTGTGTTAGTAAAACTACAGATGAATCTTCTACACAGATTTCTATAATAATCTTAATAATAAATACTACCAGTTCTAATTTTTCTCAAGTGAAAAATTAAGTATTTATTATATATAATTTTAAGGTTAGATGTAATTTTGTTGTTCGTTTTTTGAGACAAGGTCTCACTATGCAGCCCTTGCTAGCCTGGAACTTGCTTTGTAGATCATGCTTGACTTGAACTCACAAGATTCACCTGCCTCTGCCTTGTGCTAGGATTAAAGGCATGTGCCACCCCACTCAGCCAGGTTAGAGATAATTACTTGGAGATAATTATAAGCTTACTTATGGATATTTGGTAATATATAACGCTAAATATTTTAACCTTTAAATTTTAAAAAAACAACTCATTTAACAAACTGAACTCCAAAACTCATTCTCTGGCCAGGAGAATCTTTATCTGAGACTATTTTTGAAATGGTTGCTTGCAAATAAATACAACCCATCCATACATGCCAACTGGCAGATTCATCATGATAATGGCCCTGGGAACAGATCAAGAACAGTCAACAAGGGCTGAGTCTGGTTTAATAAGCAAATCAAATTTAGAAAGGTTATATGAAAGTATAACCTCAAGCTGCATGCCTGGGGCGGGGGACAAGGTGGGGGGGGGATTAGTACTAGGAAAGGTAATAATGATTCCTCTGATACTAAGGCAATGGTTTTCAAAGTATGGTCTGGAAACTTGATAGAAATGCAAATTCAAGTCCCTCTGCACACAATGCTGACTCCAGCCCTGGAGGCTGGGTTCAGCAATCTGTTTCCACCAGTCAGTACTCCAAGTACTCCAGTGGTAAGCTAAAGTTGAAGGACAATTACACTAAGATACAAAAATTTAAACATGTAACACACACAAGTAATGTTAAGATCTTTATGCTATAAATGTTTCATCTGGCACAAGAAAAGACATTAGATACTGTAACTTTTAAGTGGTAGAAACATTTTCTTTGAAGCTATAAAACGTGGAGCACCTGTTGTACTTATGCTAATGAAATATTTTGTCATCTTTTCAAGAATTATGACTAAGTTCATTATTAGAGCTCCAAACTGAAATGATAAACGTGAAATACACTTACTTGCAATTCATATAACTCACTGCTGTATCTTCCATATTCAACCATTCCCCCAAACACTAATATTCTGGTACCATCACAGACAAATCCATGGGCAGCACAGCCTGGAGGGATGTCTCCTCTAACCGCTGGTAGAAACCACTGATTTGTAACTAGTTCCCCAAAACAAAAATAAAATCAAATGTAACAAATAACAGTTACAACATATTTTCTGTTTGTACTTTATAATCTGTATTATGTAAAAATTATATATACTTGGATATATATTATTATATGTAATACATAATTTGCATTCCAGGTCTTTCAGGAGTTCTCAACTGGGGATGATTTTGCCCTGCCTAGAGTATACTGATTTTTCAATGTCTTAACACAATTTTAGTTGTCACAACTGGAGATGGAGGTACCGCTATCAAATTGTGGGTAGAATTCAGGGATGCCAGATGTATCTTACAATATACAAGGTAGCCCCACAGGAAAGAATCCACTGTCCCAAAATGTCAATAGTGCTGCTGTTGAAAACACTAATCTGCATCACTTAACTCATTTTTTTTAAAATATTGCTGGGTGTGGTGGCACAGGCCTGTAGTTTAAGCACTCTGCAATCCCAGGAGGCAGAGGCAGGCAGATCTCTATGAGTTCAAGGCCAACCTGGTCTATATACTGAATTACAGGCCAGCTCCAGCTACAGGGAGACCCTGTCTTAAAAGGAGCAAAAAAATACATATACATTTTTTATATGTGTATGAGTGTTATTGCCTCATGTGTGTAAGTGCACCCATGTTGTGTAGTGCCCGAGGTGGTCAGAAGGCAGTGGATACCCTGGAGTTACAGACTGTTGTTGGCTGCTATGTGGGTGCTAGGAATCAAACCTGGGCCCTGTGCAGCCAGTGCTCTTAATCACTGAGCCATCTCTCCAGCCCCTCACTTAACTTTTTTTTAAAAAATACTATTATTATTGTATGTATACGTGTGTATTCCCTGCATGTATGTAAGTATACCCATGCTGTGCAAATTATTCGGAGGTCAGAAGAGGGCGTCAGATTCCCCTGGAACTGGAATGACAGATGGTTGTTAGTTGCCATATAGGTGCTGGGACTCAAACCTGGTTCTCTGCAAGAGCAGTCAAGTGTTCTTGACCACGGAGCCATCTCTCCAGCCCCTGCATCAATTAACTCTTACAACAGCCTAGTGGGTAGCATCTCCACAATACAAGTGGAAAACCTGAGTTTCAGAAAGATTTGATAACTTTAATGCTAATCTTCGACAACTGGCAAAGCAAAATTCAAAAATAGGTCTAATTTATTACTTTTTAAACTTTATATGGTGGAGTCCTAGGGGGCGAGGAGGCAAGAGGAGAGGCTGAGGAAATAAAATGTCTCCTACGGTCTTAAACCTTTAGATGACTGTGATCAAGTTGTTTCATCAGAGAAAAGCTGGTCACGCGATAGAGCGACCCCAAATGCAGTCATTAGTCTTACACCAAGGAAACATTTCCAGGGATCGCTGCAGTAGTTACAAATGGAGAAAATGGAATGAATGCCAGCTTCCATGCGAGTCCACGGAGGTGGGCGCTTGGCAGTGCTGAGTATGACAGTCCTCTTTCGGAGGACCAGTCAGGGCGCAGCCAGGTCTCACCCACAGATCCCTTCCGCGCCAGCTTCGGGGAAATCTTGACCGCTTCCGCCAGATACTGGGTGTGCGGGCGCTAAAGGACCAGAGGCCTCCTCACCCTCCAGCTCTTCCTCACAAGGAGGGAAGGGAAGGCCAAAGAAGGCAAGAGGCCGGAGGAGTTCGGGCTGCGGGCAGGCGTGGCTTCTGGCAGTGAAGGGACTGGCCGGGGAGGAGAGGCCCGGGCCGTTTGGAGCCCGGCTCTCACTGCGGTCCGCGGACAGGGCTGGGCCGGGGCGTCGCGATGCCCGCCTGGGGAGTCCGGTCCAGCCCGCGGGCCCGCCACGCCCAAACTGCCATCCAGCACGCGGCGAGCGGGCCGGTCCAGCCCAGCACTCCCGCCGGCCGGCGGGCCGCGGAGACAGTGACTCGGCGGTGACAGCTGTCAGGCCCACGTCCGCGGCGCCGCCCCTCCCCCTCCGCCGCGCCGCCCGGCCGCCGCCTACCCGTGTTGTAGACGTGCAGCTCGTCCGCGATGCCCTCGTTGCCCCCGCCGAAGATGATCATCAGCTCCCGGATGGCCACCGCTCGGTGTCCGTGCCGGGCGCGGGGCACCGGCCCTGTGAAGGAAGAAACCCGCCTCCAGTTGAGGAGGCTGGGAGCCGCCATCTTCCCAACCCCCGCCCCTCGGCCCACAATGCCCCTCGCGCTCCGGCGCCACGGCTCGGCTCCGGGACCGGGCAGTCGCTGCCTCCAGCCGCGGGAGGGGCGGCACGTGATGTGGCAGGCCCCGCCTCCAGCCGGGGGCGACCTGGACCAGCTCCCAGCTCCCCAGCCAGCCCTGCTCACCCAAGGCCTCCGGTACAGCCCGTTCCTTTCCTTTCCGTGCAACCTTTTTTTGTTGTGTTTTTTGATATTTTTTTATTTTATGTTTATTTTCTGCATGTTTGTAAGTGCACCCGTGTCGTGCAATGCCCACTGACGTGGTCAGAAGAAGTTGTCAGATCCTCTACTCCTGGAGTTACCGTGTGGGTGCCGGGAATCGAACCCGGGTTCTCTGCAAGAGCAGCCAGTGCTATTAACCACTCTAGCCATCTCTCCAGCCCCTCCGTGTACTTTTTTTTTCACTTTAAAATGATATATTTTAATTTTTATTCATACACACATACAAAGAAAACCTCAACAAATTAAACACAAACCAACCAACCCAAGGAAATTCTGTCATTTGTGACAATGGGTGAGCCTGTAGGACACGTTAAGTGAAATGAACCAGACTCCAGAAGAACAAACACCACGTGATGTCACTAATATGTGGACTCTGAAAACATGAAACGTGGAGAAGTAGAGCGTGGAATGATGACTGAGGGTTGCCATGGGGATGAGGAAATGCAGAGCAGAGTGAATGAAGTTTCAGTGGAACAGGAAAGTGAAGATCTATCACACACGGTTGTTATTAACTCCAGTTAATAATAATGTAGATTTCAAAATTGCTAAAAGAGTAGATTTTTAAATGTTCTCCCTACACGAAAACAAATACCTATGATTCTAGATAATTAGCTTAATATAATCCTACAATATTTGCAGATATGAAAAGATTTTATTCTACAAATTTTTTTCTTCTTCTTTGATTTATTTATTTTTATAGGGCTTTTGGCTACTCTAACATTCCCCTGTCTGAAGAGTTAACCCTAAAATCTTTTAAGGGTTAGATACAAGCTTCCAAATACTTTAAACATTTTTGGCCTTTGGAACAGAGGATGTTGCTAAGCAGCCCAAGGACATTTTGATTTTTAGCCAAGAAACTGGCTACTTTTCTTTGGGGGTCTTTTTACCCTAACTGCCTAGCCAGTTCCTACCTCCTAGTCTTATCATGCCATCCTCTGAAGGGGTTACCCAAATTGCCAATAGGGAATCGGGACACAGACCGCTCTGGCTTCTTCCATGCTGAACAGGGACTCAGGGTGAGGCAATTGGAGTACCCCTTCAATGGGTCTATCTAAAAGACTCCCAAATTGCATAATTCTTATCTCTAAGGGGAAAAGAAAGTCCTTGAATCATGAATAGGAAATGTGAAGAAGTAAAGGCAAGGGCATTGCAAGTTCTAGAGAGAGAACTAGAAAAAAGTCAGAATGGCAATTTTTTTCAAATGTTCATATGAGAGTCCATTGGAATTTCTTGACAAGGGCTT
>NW_008346683.1:7586101-7597556 GCF_000622305.1 Nannospalax galili
ATCTCATCCTTCTATTGGGATCCTCCTCATTTTTTTGTCTACCAAGGCTGGACTCTATAAGAGTGATGAATTCAGGATTTGCTTTCAGATAGTTTGATAGCCGATAAGTGACAGTGTCAGTTCCCTCAAAGGCAGGGGGGAGAAAACAAATTTATCCATTTTAGAAAAATAGCGGGTTATCTCCCTTAGCTACAGGTGGGCACTACATAGTATTGAAGACCAAGATTTGAAGTCTTAGATCTGAGCAGCACTTTCTGGTTAGGAACAAAATCATCAATGAGAAATAATTGTCTAAATAATTTTTATATAGACTTAAGCCTAATGTCTAGGGCCCTCCGTGCACTCTTAACTGAGCAACTCCTATGTCTGGGCAAGTGGGACCCTTGAAACTGTTACCATGCAGCACAGGAGGAAAGCTGGAGTAGAGGTCCTAGGTGCTGGGGGTCCAGGGAGGACTGTGGATAAATCTGCCTCCCCACAGGCATATCCCCCAAAATATGGGAGACTGCCTGGACCAGGGCTGAGAAGGTGGCTGCAAGGCCTGGGCACCAAATCTGGGCCAGATTTGGAAGTGCTGGGCCTTGTCTTTTAGGAACAGTGAGCCTATAAGGAGGTTTTGGGTTGTTTGGTTTAATTGTCACGGAAAAATCAGAGACTAACAGCCAAAGTCAGGTGAGAGAGGAAGTTTAATAATTTTACCTTAGTAGGACTGACCCCCACAGATATAAGGAGTCAGACCCTTGTTCATGTTTGGGGGGCTTTTATGCCCATGTGTGGGGAAATGCAAACAAAAGGAAAAACTGCACATAGGTGACAAGTAAAAGGTACATATGATAATTAAGCAAGTAACACATGGCCACAAAGTTTACAGGAATGCGAAAACTTTGGAAAACAAAGACTACCATCCTGGGCAACCACAGCGAGCAGGATGGGAGACTCCTGCTCACCTCCCCATACCTGTCTCTTAAGAGTTTTCCCCGTTGTAAGGTTCTTAATTACCATCACATTGCAAAAGCTTTCCATTTCCATAATATCAACAGTTGTGATTAAAAAAAAAAATAAAAAACATAAAAAAAAAAACAATTTAAGGTGAGGGTGAGGTGGGTCAGCAAGTAAGAGCACTTTCCCCTAAGCCTGAGGGCCTGAGTTTAGACACATACACACACGTTAGTGTTTGGCTCTGCAGTGACCCCCTCCCCAGTGCAACAGGGCCTCATGGTTTTGCAAGCCCTCTGAAAATACAAGAACTGAGTTAATGAGAAGTCTGACTGCCTGCAGACAAGATAAACAAACTCCCTACACCTATGGCCAAAGATCCAATTGCTGCAAGAGCTGTTTCAGCACAGCCTGCTTCACCTTTGATAATCTTAGAAGACAAACGGGCCCCTGCACCCCAGACCCACTGATGTAGGACCTGTCTCAGTACAAGCTATGTCCCCCTGATAAGTTTCACAATGTATAGACCCCTTATACCATGACCCAGATCCTGGCTCATGTAAGGGGGCAGTTTGACAGAGGCTGTTCCCTCCTGATAAGCCCTGGGCTCTCTCCCCCACCTAACTTGTTTTTTTTTTTTTTAAAAAAAAAGTTTTCCCACCTTCCACATCCTCCAAACCCCCTATAAAAGCCCCCAGACCTGGAAACTGACAGCTCCTCCATCCCAAATTAGGGGACTGTCCCATGCATTTTCTCTGCCAATAAACTCTATCCCACCAAAGTTCTTGTCTGTGTCCTGGTGCTTTCTCCTGATTTGACTCGATTTACCTACACACACACACACACACAAGAAATAAGTAATAAATGTTTAAAAATTTAAAAATTACAGATTTGGGCTTATTTTGGCTCATTGTTGGAGAAGTCCATGGTGACAAGGATGTGGCACAAGGTGGCATCCTGCAGTCAGGAAACAGAGCATTGAATGCCAGAGGTCAGCTTCCTTTCTCCTTTTTATTTAGTCCAGGCCCCATCACATTTAGGATGGGTCTTTCCAACTCAGTTGATCTAATCTAGACGATCTCCCACAGGCTTGTCCCTTAGGTGAGTCTAGATCCTGTCAAGTGAACTGTCACAGCAGATGCTAGCTAATGACCGACAGGGCTTCCATAGCCAGGCAACATCCTGAGTTACCTTCTGCATCTCATAATTTTCCAGCTGTTCAGGAAGGTTGGTACTGTTATCTCCCTTTTGTGGATGAGGGAATAAGGCATATGGCAGTACAGAAACTCGCTCAAGTACAGACAGAGAAGGACTCCAGCCAGGATTCAAACACAGGGCTTCTCATTTCAGAGCACCCAGCCCTGACCAGTAACCCTATTGTTTCTGATAGCAATCATCTGCAGCCCTTAATACAGCATCACTGCCTTATGATTTGATCCCATGTGTTGTCACAGTTAGAGAGATGCAAGTCCATTAAGTAGTAAAATTGTTCTGTTTGTGGGACTCGTGCTAAATGAGTAGATTTAAGCTGTGATTGACAGGCACACACGCAAATGGGTAACAGTGAAATAATGGACATATTAGTTTTACTATGATAGCCTTTCATTATCTAAATGTATTCTATAACACTGTTGTCTGCCTTAAATATACAAATTTCAATTTATTTTTTAAAATTAAAAGTTGTATAAGTCCAGCCAGGAAAACAAACACTTAAAAAAATAACTCGTATCTCTTTCAAATTATCAAGAAGGGCCAGGCGTGGTGGTGCACGCCTTTAGTCCCAGCACTCAGGAGGCAGAGGCAGGCGGATCTCCATAGTGAGTTCCAGGTTAGCTGGGGCTGCAGGGAGACCCTGTCTCAAAAAGACAAGAAAAGAAATTATCAAGAAGGTACTGTAGGACACACAGTATACAAGCTTCCTAAAATTCCTTCTCCTTGACCTCTTACCAGTTTATGTTTGCCTCACAGTCTGCTCAACTCCCTCAAAGCTAGACATACCTCTCTATGTTCTCATTCACCCAAGCTTTTTTTAAGTCTATTTTTGGTGCCAATAGAGCTTCTTTAAAAATTTTTTTATTTGTATTTTATGTGTATGAGTGCTTGCCTGCATACATGGAGGTGCATCACATCCATGCAGTACCTTCAGAGGCCAGAGGAGGGCATCAGATCTCCTGGAACTGGAGTAACAATTGTTAGCTGCCTTGTGGGTGCTGGGATCCGAACCTGAGTCCTCTTCAAGAGTAGTGCTCTTAACTGCTGAGCCATCTCTCCAGCCCAAGAACTATACTTTTTCTCAGACTACTGCTTACATGATAGTGTTTCTTTAATGCTCTTAGAGGAAAAAACTAAGGGGGAAATTAAAAGTTGCAAACCCAATGTTGAAGTTCAATTTGAAAAAAAAAAACAAAAAACCACTCCTAGTCTATGATAATTGAAAGCCTGAGAACCTCTGAAGTGGGGAAAGATGAAGGCAAAATATTCTCAAGACAAAGACTGTAATTTCTAGCTAGTCGATTAGCTAATGAGTGTGTTGGTGTCCTCAGCCTGCTGCATCAAAGTACCACAAACCTCGTAGTTTAACACACTAGAAACTGTCCTAGTTCTGGACAGTAGAAGTTCAAAATGAAGGTGTCAGGAGAATGGGACAGCAGTGTAGGCAACTGTTCAGGAGGAAAGGGTAGAGAAGGAGGACAAGCAGTTTCCCCTCAAAGAAGCCAGCGCTTAAAAGGTTGGAACAGAAGGCACAAGGGAACTGGGCACTTGTTCTATGGCTTTGGCTTTGAAAACCACTTCTGCCTTTATGAAACCCCCTTCGCCTGTGGCTTCTTTGAAATGTCAACCCTTACCAAGTTCCCTTTTGACCTCTTTGGTTACCCACGCTCCGTTTCCTTCAAAAGGCACAGAGAGTTCAGGTAAGAAGAGGAGGAAGTGTCAGTTGGATTTGCAGATGAGGTAATTATTGGTCTATCTGAAAACACCTTCAGTGGAGGAGAAGAAGCCAGAGAGAACTGAAGACTGGGCAGCAAGCGAGGATGTTCCGAGAACTTGGACTGTTCTTGTGTGCTGTTGTCATAAAAGCAAGGACTATGCTGTGTTCATGCAGTGCCTGGCCTGTGATTCTTGTTTAGTATGATTGTTATTTCTCTTCTCCGCATCCTATTCGTTATATCACTATTGTTTCTACTACGCCTTAGCTACAGGGCATTGAAGAGTCGGTCCTAGAGCAATAGGCTAGTGCCCAAGGGTGACAGACAGTGCTGCTTCAGCTGAGTGTAATTTGTAAGGTCTCTCTCAGGCTAGGAGCTTATATTCTGGGGAGTGCTAGCAGGTGGGCAGAACTGAAGAACCGAGAGTTTGAGCAGGCACTGTCCTCTTGATGAGGGAAGCAGATGGTAGCTGAGAAGTCTGCTTACAGAATCATAGGGCTCAGCCATAAGTCCTGGCTAGGGTTGTGGTCAAGGCATGGAGAGGGGAGGGTTGTAAGAGCAAGGCAAGGCTCTAGACCATGTGGGATCTAACCCAGTTACCAGAACAGATGCCTCAGCACAAAAGCCAAGGGAGAAACCCAGTCACAGCATGTGGGAGACAGAGAACATAGTGCCAAGACTCAAGTGCAGGCGCCACTGCTGCCCCTCCACAGGTACAGAGAAGAGCCCAGGGCCCCAAAGCTCAGGCTGCCAAGGAGATGACCCACAACTGAAGCCCATCAGGCAAGAAAGGGATTAAGGCTGCTGCTGTCATATCCACCTTCTGTGTGTGATCTTGGAGGCCAGCCACAGGGAGACAAAAGCAATAAAAAGGCTTATCAGCCTGACCCAGTGTAATGATTCATCTGCTACTACAGAACGTTTCCTTCCTTTATTGGCCTTAGTAATTGTTATCTAAAGAAAATGTCTCTCCCTTCTCCAGCCACCATAAAGAGCTCCCTAAGGAGGGGTGGGCCTCAAGCTGTATCCAAGACAGCATGGCCCACTCTTATGCAGGTCTCATGCAGGTAACCACAGCAGCTATAAGTTCATGAAACCCCCTCACCCATGCTCATGAAGCAACCCTAGTTAAATCCAGTAGGACACACACACACTTACAATATGAAAATACTTGGAAAGAAGAAGGGGTTCAGCAGGAGGAGGCACAAAAGGTAACGGGGATCAAAATATATGCATGTATGAAATCATTTAAAAAGTAAATTAATTAACTAGAGAAAAATACAGATATTACCTAAGACACTACTGAAAAGTAATATGTTCAGCCAGAGCAGGCCCAGTTGGCAAGAAGGAATGATGAACATGTGACTTTCAACCAAAAGAAAGAGACATGAAGAATCACTTACTGAGTTTAACAGTAAATGGTACCACAGATTTAAGGTGCATCTGAAATGTATATGCAGTCATGCTTAGCCATGAAGCTGTGTTCTGAGACAAATGCTTCATTAGGTGAATGGTATGAATGTCATAGTGTGATATCATGGTATAAATATCATAGAACATACTTGATCGTACCTAAATGGTAGGACCTACAACATACTTAGTCTGTATGGTATAGCCTATTTATTATGGTGATCTTGTTTTGGGACTTCTTTTATTAAAAACTAAGACACAGATGCACCTACTAGCTTAGGCTTACACAGGGTCAGGATCGTTGATATCTCTGGCTTCCACCCCCACGTCTTGTTCCAGTCAGTCTTCAGAAGTCAGATATGCAGTACCATCATCGCCTATGATAATAAAGCCCAGGGCTGTTTTCAAACTTCGCCTTCTTAATAAGTAGAAGGAAGAAATTTTAAGCAACAATAAAAAGTATAGAATAGTAAATACATGAACAAGTAACAGCTTATCAAGTATGATGTACTGTACATAATTGTATTTCTTTAATTTTATATAAAAATAGTGCAGTAGGTGTGTTTAAACAAGTATAAACTAGTATTTTACAAATGTGTGAAAAAAAGACCCCCCCCAAATGTGTATCACATGATGCTGTGACCTTACATTGGCCATGTCATCACTAGCTAACTGGAATTTTTATTTATTTATTTTTGTTTGTGCATATGTGTGTGTGCCTGCTTGTCTGTGTGTGTACCAGGTGCATGCATTGCCTACAAAGACCAGAAGAGGGCTGTTGGATATCCTAGAACTGGAGTTACAGATGATTGTTAGCCACCTGATATGGATGCAAGAAATGAACCCAGGTCCTCTGCCAGAGCAAGTGCTTCCAACTGCTTTAGCCCTTTGACAAGAATTTTTTAGCTATATTATAATGTTATAGGATCACCACCCCATGGTGTATCACTGACCAAAATGTGCGCAGGTTACAACTGTGTATTATAGGGGATTGCATTCAGGCATGTAACTAAATCTAACTGAAGTGGCTTAACCGTAAGAGTTCATTTTCCTCACACAGAAAGATGCTTAGAAGTAGTTGTCATAGCTGCCTTGGTGACTTTCAAAGTTATGAGAGACTTAGGCTCCTCCTGTGTTTGCTCTGTGTCATCTTTATGATGCCCTAGGTTCCTGAGAGACTCAATGCCAGGGGACCCTATGCACATTGTTTAAGGATCTTTTCCATTCACTGCAGATCATCTAGTGTTCTTCAGCCTGTTTGCTATCCTGAGAGGCTGACATGAGCCAGTTATAACTCCACCAACATGAGATCGTGAGGTTAGGGTAATTTGCCCTGGGCCCTTTTGTAGCTGATTTCAACAGAAGGGTTGCTCCTGTTGGGCAGCCCTACCACACCCTCAATCCTAGAAACTTCTTTCTCCTCTTGCCTTCTGTCTAAGAACTGTAATGGCTCCCTGTTGTTGCTAACACAAGGGTGCTACACTATCTTTTAACCTTACATCCCTAACTACACATTTTCAAATAGTTTTTTTTAAAGGCATCTCTGCCATTCCTGGATTGCAGTACACCATCTGTGTCCTGCCAGTACTCTGACCTGTTCAACTCTGTGATCTCTGTGAGCAGCTTGTATGGCCATCTGCAGCAGCACAGTGTGGGCCTTTGATCCTCAGAACTGTAAGGTGGCCACTCCATTTCCAGCATCAAGGTTGGATTTCAGACAGGAAGAAAGGGCAAGACACCAAATGGCCCTTTGCCAGAAAAACAATAGCTTTCTAGGAAGTTCCAGACAGCGGACTTCCATTCACATGCCTCCCTTAGCTGCAGGACATTGCAGAGGTATTTTAAACTATAGACGTTGCTGCCTCATAAAATATTCATAGCATTTCTATTAGAAGGAATCAAACAGAAAAATCAGACTGCTAGGCCACCAGCAAAACACTATTTACTGCATTTGGACTTTTAAATAAAAAGTTACAAATAACTTATTATTACAATTCTTTCTCTATGTCATACCTTAAGGCATCTTGATTCAATCACAATAATAAAATTGGCACAAACATTGTGCAAAATAGTATGGAAATTTCTCAAAAAATTAAAAATAGGGGCTAACAAGATGGCTTAATGGATAAAGGTGCTTGCTGTCAAGCCTGATGACTGAGTTTGATCCCTGGGACCCACGTAGTGGAAAAGAACTAACTCCTGCAAGTTATCCTCCAATCTTCACGTTCACACCTGGTAATCTAACATACAGTGTTGATGGTGATATGTTCATTTGACTGTAGCAATCATTGCACAATGTATGACACACACCTTGAATATGTTTGGTCTTTATCAATGAGCCATTTAAATATAAAACTAAATAGTAATAAATCAATGAACTATTGTTAAATTTCAATTAAATATGATTTGAAAACACCAACAATAATAATTTCCATTTGTTGGACCTTTTCTGAGTATTTGACATGCATGTGAGTTCTGTGGGGATAATAGACAGAAATGCTGAAAACCTACTTTAGTAAATATAACAAATGAGCTCCCAAGTTCACACTGGGTGCCACTGTACTGTTAGGGTGTCATATATCCTCTCTCTCTTTCTCATTTATTTCATAAGGAAGAATCTGTGCATACAATATGGAAACCTGGGTCATAAATAAGAAGTCTCTGGCATCCTCAAAACATGACACAGCAGGAATGAAAGAGAAAGGAGCTGGAGTCAGAGACATTGGGGACTAGGGAGAAAGTGTACAAAAAAAAAAAAAAAAAAAAAAAAAAAAATCAATGACCAGAGAGAGTTCAGTCCACATCAGAGTTAATAGGAACAGTAGGCAGGTATTATGAAAACAATTATTTTCATTTTGAAGTAGTGGGTTTACCCTTGGGTTGGAGAGATGGCTCAGTGGGTAAGTGAACTTGCTGTACAAGCATGAGGACCTGAATTAAAATCCCCAGCACCCACATTAAAAAGTATGACTCCTGCACCCCAGCACATTTGTAACCCCAGCACTGTGGGGGGAGGCAGGTACAGGAGGATCACTGGGGCTTGCTAGCTGCCAACCTAGCTCCAGGTTCAGTGAGAGACCTTGTCTCAGGAATAAAGTAGAGAGTGATGGGATAGAACACTGAATGTCCTCCTCTAGCCTCATCCCACACATACACATGTACACACACTGTAAAAATGTTTTCAGGGACTGGAGAGATGGCTCAGCAGTCAAAAACACTGACTGCTATTCCTGAGGACCTGGGTTGGGTTCCCAGCACCCACATGGCATCTAACAACTGCCATAACCCCAGTTCCAGAGAATCTGGCCCCCTCTTCTGGCCTCTGTGTGCATTGCCTGACGTGGGTGCACTTACATACATGCAGACAATGCACTCATATACTTAAAATAAAAATAAATAAAATTTAGGGGCTGGAGAGATGGCTCCGCGGTTAAAAACACTGACTGCTCTTGTAGAGGACCCGAGTTCAATTCCCAGCACCCACATGGTAGCTACGAACCATCCTTAACTCCAATTCCAAGGGAATCTGAAGCCCTCTTCTGACCTCCTCAGCATTGTACAATATGGGTGAGCTCACATACATGCAGTCAATACACTCATACACGTAAAATAAAAATAATAAATAAAATATTTTAAAAACTAATTTTTTTTTTAATTTTAAAGGTGGTAGTTGAGAAGTACCCAATAGCTGTCCTAGCTTTAGTGTTAACTTACTTTGCTAACTTGGACTTTATCTTGCTCAAAGCCTCAGCTTGCTCACCTGAAAAGTGGAGCACAGCTCCGTCCACCTAAGGTAAGTGTTGTGAGGGTAAAATGAAGCAAAGACTTGAATGTTTTGCCAATGTTCAAAGTTTTGTGCAGTTGAAAGATTCATAATACTCCCCCTTTCCAAGTTCAAATCTGAGAAAGCACTCACTGTTCAGGAATTGCATTGTTCCATCCAGTAGCCGCTGGCCACATGGCTTAACGGCACTTAATATCTGATTGCTGCAACTGAAGAACTGAATCTTAACTTTTACTAAATTTTCATTAATCTGAGTTGAAAATGAATCTTACATTCAGTTGCTGGAAGAATTTTTTAAAATTTTGTTTTTATTAAATTTTGTTGTATTTTATACAGAATATCTCAAACAATCTGAATCATCTTTATAGCCCCCTCACCACTGGCACACTCCCAAAGCCACACCATTGGAATTTGTACATTCTGTCATTTCTCTTAAGGCCTATTGTGTCAAGATAGTGCCCCCACATGTTGCTCAGTGCAAGTTCATCTACTGAGGTCTAGTCAGCCTATCTAGAGTATCTTGCATTAAGAAGATCAGGTTTTACTCATCCAGGTAATCAGTTGCCAATATTGCTCCAGCTAAGATTGGGGTCAGCTGTCCATTTCCCCAGTGCTCTGCTGTTTTTTATGTCTGTTTGAGTTACATGGGTCCTGTGCATGCTGACACTACTATAGAATCATATGAGCAGGGTCCCAGGAGCTTGTAGGACTCTGCTTCCATATGGTCATGTACCTACTCCCTGATTCTTTAAAATATTTCTTCTCTCTGTTCTGCAATGGTCCCTGAGCCATGGGTAGGTGTAGATTAATATATGAGTCCTGTCCAAGGACCAGTATTCTGTAGATTCCTTGTTGCTACACTTTGGCCATTTGTGACATTCTGTGTTCCTGGCCCCCTGTTGCATTAGGGAGCTTCATTAATGAGAATTGGGATATTCATTATTGTCTTCTTTACCCCTTGTTCTATGTTCCATGAGCATTAGGTGTAGAGGCTGCTTGTAGGTGTGCCACATAGACTTGGGTAATTCACAGACAATATCTGTGTGTGAGCAGTTGTAGTACTCTGTAACAGTCTCTGTCTGGTTCAAAAGAAACTTTTTTGATGAGTTGGGACTGGGATATTTGTCTGTAAATATAAGGATATATATTTTGCACATAGTAAGAAATTACATTAGCCTAGGGATGTGACAGTTTGGGGGTTTTCTCTAAGGTCTATGACCTCTCCAGCCATGTGTATTTACTATGTTCACAGTACCACACATGAGTGTCCTCCCACTGAGTGGGCTTTAGGTCCAATTAGGCAGCTGTTGATTGTACTTTTAGAACCACCTAAGAGCAATCTCCCCTGTGCCAGTAGACAGTCTCTGGGCCTCATCCGACCTGTGCCAAGAATGTGCCAAGGATGACAGATTGGTCACTTTTCATGTTGCTATGACACAATACCCAACAAGGCAACCAACGGAAGGAACGAAGGCTTATTTTGGCTTGCAGTTTGAAGGTGCTGTCCATCATGGCAGGGCATGCACGGCCATAGGACCTTGTGGTTTCTGGTCACACTGTGTCCACCTCAGGAAGCAGGGAGAGCTGAGTGCTAGTGCTCGGTTTGCATTTCTCCTTTTTACTTAGTCCAGGAATTGTGCTGTGCACAGTTAGGGTGGGTTTTCCTCACCTCTATAAACTTAGAGTAGAAACTCCTTCACAGACATGTCCAAATGTTTGTTTCTATGAAGACTGAAAATCCCATCAGTTGACCACACAAATCAACCCTCACAGGGGCCCACTGCCTATCTCTCACTGCACTGGCTGTGTGGCTGTGTGGGTCCCTGTGGCCCAGGGCAAGCGTGAACTCCCTGGGCTCCGCCACTCTCCATGAGGAGTCGGAAGCTTCTTCCATGAAGACCGATGTCTTCTTTCGGACCAAAGGACCTGGGCTGGTCTGAGCCGGCCCTGACTGCAGGGATCCCCCAGGAGCACTGTTGTGTCAGCTGGGAGTCCAGCAGCAGGAGGCCTCTTCTGTTAGAGCCCTCACTGCTGACACAAAGGCTGCTGGAGGATTAGAGGCCACACGAATGGAAACGGGTAATATGGCTAAAGCTGTCCAAGGTCAAGATGCTCATGCCCCAGAAGACCCAACATCTATCCCCTGACACGTGTCTGAGCCATGTGACTGTAGAGGCACAGGCCATTTGCACCTGCCCTGATTGGCGCCTCACAGGACCGTGCAGCAAGGGGACGATGTTCTCATGGATGTGTGAGCGGTTCGATGCACACAGCAGCCTTCCTTCTGTGCTGGTAGCGGGTAAGGCCGAGTCCTCTTTCACACCTTCATCCTCATCTTCCCTCGAGTCCTCCACACTCTTTTCTTTTTTAAAAAAATATATTTTATTTATTATTTTAA
>NW_008346683.1:7600633-7631814 GCF_000622305.1 Nannospalax galili
TGTCTAAAACCTGTTACTTGGTTTCTTGCTCCGTCCTTTTCGACAGTGCTCTCTCCCCTGCCTTCCTCTGGCTTACCGGGAGGTCCATTTTCACTTTGGGCCCTATTTTCTTTTGCACGTGCTCCCATCCTTTCACTTCGTTCGGTTTCTGATAGGCTGTCCTGGAGATCCTCTAGAACCATTTGCCCTTCCTCCATAACTTCCTGACAGTAACCCGCGTGGAGGCATAGGGTAAGAAGCAGAATTACAAAGGCTCCCATAATCAAGGCAAAAACAATTCCAGCAATCTCCACAATATCCATACCTCTCTGAACCTACCTGCAGTTCTGAATCCTCCTCCTGTATTGGAGGGGTCTTTGGGCGGCGCCAGCGATGTTAAGTCCCGGGTCTCGGCACCAGCTGTCCCTGACCGCTTTCCGTCTCGCCAGCAAGAACGACGCGGGAGGACAAGTCAGGATCCTTCTGCAGCAGTTTATTTGAAGACTGAAGACCAAAGACGCCGAGAAGTGGGAGAGCTGTTGCTTATATATGCCCCAAAGGTCCCATTTATGACGTATAAGAAGCAGATTGGTTGCTGGAGATCATAAGAAGCGGATTGGTTGCTGGAGATCACGCCACGGGAGGAGGCGGGGGAAAGCAGGCTCTTGTGCACGCCCCTTATGGGTGTGGCAGGATGTTTACTTTTAAGAAGGTCCGGATACCGGCGCCATCTTGTAATGGCGGCGGAGGCTGTGGCTCTCCACAAAGTCAGTGTCCCCAGACATTCCCCAGTGCAAGTCCATCCACTTGTGCTTTAGTCAGATCCCTCTCATCTATCTATCCAAACACCTATCATTTTCTTTTCTCTCTCTCTCTTTTTTTTTTTAACAGAGCATAGGGTGGGGGTTTATTTACAGAGGAGTGGGCACCCATTTCCAGCTGCACTGGAAACTCCACACTCAAATATAGATCCTGTGACTTCCTGACAGCCACACAAAATGGTGAGAGAGGTGCCTCCTGGCATTCTGGGCTTATATATCCTTAGACCCTCCCCCACATGCAGCTAAGGTCAACTGATTGGGTGGGAGGGGTAACTGACTCCCCCCTCGACTCCTTGATGAGCATGGGAAGGAGGTGTGGCTATAGCTTGCCAGCATAGTGGTCGGAGTACATGTCCAGTTAACACTCCACCCATTCTTCCAGCTCTTACATTCTTTCGGCCAACCTCTTCCACAAAAGTCCCTGAGTCTTAGAGGGGGTGGTAGGTGTGGCATGATCTTCCTTCTATTGTGGCAAGGCACTGAACTTCCAGGTCTCTGCATCATCAGTTTTCCATGGACTGTTGGCCCATTTCAGTGGGATTCCATCTACACCACGTGGAAGCTGGATCCAGGTGCTCTTAGGCAGTTTGCTGAGTTCTCAGTCCCTATGCCAGAGGGAGGCCAGAACAGGCACTCTTACGCGGTCTGCTGAGATCTCAGCCCCTACACTGATGGAGGTCGGCTGCTGGAAAAATTTCAATTGCATTTAAAACAGTCTGGATTTGTGAATCTAACTAGGGATTAAGTCTAGGGCCTTGCCCATACTTGATAAGCATGCTACCTATCCCTCTTTTCATTTTCTTTAAAGATTTATTTATTTATTTATTATTTATCTGTTTATGGTATTTTGAAACAGGGTCTCCTTATAGACCCGTAGCACCAGGTGACCTGAAACTCACAGAGATCCTCCTGCTCCTGCCACCAGAGTTCTAGAACTAAAGAAAGGCAGGTGCCACTATGTCTATTTATTATTTTTAATTATGTGAATTGTGTGTGGGGCATGTGTCCTCAGAGTCCAATGGGATACCTCTGGTTGGATACCTCTGGAGCTAGAGTTAGAGGCAACTGTAAGTCACCCAGTATGGGTGCTGGAAATCAAACTTGGATCCTTTGTAAGAGGCTGAGCCATCTCTCCAGCCTCCCTCCCCGCACCCCTTTTTACTTTTTGTTTTGAATCACTGAGTTGCCCAGGTAGGCCTTGAATTCACTCTGCATCCCAGACATTCTTAAACTTGCAATCCTTCTGCCTTGCATGCAACTGAGATTATAGACCTACACCACTAGGTCCAGCATGTGAATCTACTGCTTAAACTGTAAATGTTATGAAATCTACATATCAAGTGTTTCCAATGAAATGTAATGTTAGGATTGAGTTCTGGTGTAAATATAAAATGCACACCAGATTTCAAAGGTTTAATGGAAACAACACTTTAAAAAAATAATGTACAGCCGGGCATGGTGGCGCATGTCTTTAGTCCCAGCACTCAGGAGGCAGAGGCAGGCAGATCTCTGTGAGTTCGAGGCCAGCCTGGTCTACATAGTGAGTTCCAGGACAGCTGGGGCTACAGGGAGACCCTGTCTCAAAAAGACCAAAAAAAAAAAACCAAAAAACAACAACAAAAAAACAACAACAAAAAAACATAGTTGTCTGGGTTTTCATTTGGGCCAACATTTCAAGGCACAGATTTCAGGAGCAGCTAGTGACCATGAGATTCTGAGCAGGAACCTGACTGCTGGCTCATTCCCTTTCAAAGTTTACCGCGGTAGTTCACTCTCCAGCCATTTGCTCTTTTCTGGTTTTAAATCTTTTCCTCCAGCACAGCCTTGTTTTGGAGCGAGTTTGCACGAAGACTGCAAAGGGAGGCTGAGAGAGGAAGTTTGGCCCATCCAGCCGCCTGCCAACCCGCACATCTGGAAGTGGTTTCAGAGGCCGCCTCACTGCCAGCGCAAAGCCTGGATTCTCAGCTGCTCACAGAGGAGTGGAAGAAACCCGAGCCATTCAGTTAACGCAAGCAGAGGGGTGTGGATAGCCAGTCGCGGCTTATTCTCTTGGAAATGAGCACTGGCCTTGGGGCTCTCCGGTCCTTTGGGATTTCCAATGGGATCTTAAAAGCAGCAGACTCAGCGTGAAGCACAGCAGCTCCCACCAGGCCAGAGACAATTTGAACGCTCTACCCCTCAGCCTTTCTGAACCAGGGAGCCCAAAGCCTATCCTCACCATCCATCAGGTAAATAGAGCA
Source organism: Nannospalax galili (assembly GCF_000622305.1). Classification (NCBI taxonomy): domain Eukaryota; kingdom Metazoa; phylum Chordata; class Mammalia; order Rodentia; family Spalacidae; genus Nannospalax; species Nannospalax galili. Next base: position 7,603,674 of record NW_008346683.1, read on the forward strand.
ATTTACAAGCAAGCTACTGTGTTTCCATTTTACCTCGCCAGTCTATAGCATTCGTTTATTTTGCATAGATTCATAAATCACACTAACTTTGCTTCCGGAAGGCCCCTAGTTTGTAATGGTAGCATTCTAACAGAACCTTTTTTAGCAAATTCAAGATGCTTAAAGTACAAGCTTTTCACATCTTGGGCTAGTTTGGAGAGTAGAAATTGTTCCTTCCTCTCCCAAAATAGTCTGATTTGCTGTTTGCATCAGATTTGAAGCACAGAGATCAGCAGTTAGGACAAGGGATCGATGCTAGCTTTTAATACAGATCTGTTTCTGAGCCAAAATGACTTGAGTTGTGATTCACGTTTTTGGAATCTGCCCTAGGAAACTGTTCTGAGACCTTCATACCCAGCAAGAGAGCTGGCAGTTGTGAAATCTGTGGGAGGGTTATTGTCAGTACAGTAGTCATAGCATTTGTTTTTAATATTAAAAAATATCTTATTTTATCAATAAATTCCTTTGTCAATAAATTTAATATCTCAAATAAGCCCAGTATAGACTGATAGATAATTTGTGATCTAAATTAAGAAGAGATAGTAAACACAGAGCTTAAAAAGAGAGAGAACATATGATTATATCTAAACATCTGGATGTGCTGTGAAGATCCGTCTTGCAGTTCTTTGGCCCTGTGTAGCCTGCTACCAAAAGTGACGATGGTTGGTTGGTTTTGTCTTTTCCTTTTCCTCCAAATGCCTCGGTGCTGCACTCCTGTGACATATCCTTTTTGTATCACATAATGGAAATCCAATCCTTCCTCTACTGCTGTGCTCCGTAGTAGTGAAAGCGTGGGTTCTGCCTTCAGACTGCTGCCTGGTAGAAGCTTTGTAACTTTGACTCTGCCCATGTTAATTTGCATGTGCCTCCATTTCCTCATGTGTAAAATGGGAATAAAGGGAAATAATATGTGACAATACAGGGTCTGCAAAGTAGTAAGGCGCTGGGCTGCATCACTCTCCTGGCAATGCTGCTGAGAGTAAAGGTGATGACAGAAGGGACCACACACACCATGCACTGGGCAATGCCCTACCCTTGATTCATTAGTCCTCTCTCAGCCTGATGCTCCAGTGTTTCCTGATCCCAACACATCTCTCTAGGACGCTGCTTCCTTCCTTCCTTCCTCCACTCAACCCCCCCACCCCAACCCTTGTTCTCTGCTACCTCCTTTGCTCTTCATCTTTCCTTGCTGAGAGAAGGCGTATTTGTTGAGCCACAACCCTCATAGTGTTCATTTCTCATTCTCAAGGCGGATGATTCTCTAAATGCTTCTTTGATTTCAGCATTTTCCAAAGAATGTTCAGAAGAACATAAATCCAGTGGAAAAGTAGCTCTGCAAGCCCTCTGACAGACCAGAGAGCAGAAGAGCATCTTAAAGTTCCTTGAAAGTCTCACAAGGAAGAACTCCACTTAAGGACATTTAATACAGTGGTTTCCAAAGTTGAGCATTTAAACCCCTCAGTGAACACTGTTCCAAGCATGCCCTCAGATGGCCTATCCTGGCCGCACTTGTTTTCATTTGCTCCTCTTATGAACCCTGTCTTTTATACCATGGTGAACAGCTAAGTGACTGCTTTGGTCTTCCTTCCCTGGTGCTATGGTTTGGATGTGGTTTGTCCTCCAAAAGCTCAAATGCTAAAGACTTAATCCTTGAGGAAGTGTTGAGAGATGGTGTAGCTTTGAGAGGAGTGGGTGGATCCTCATGGGAGGTGGTCACATTTTTTAAGGCACCCCCTGTCCAGTGAAAGAACTCATATTTCCACCCATGTATAATACATAGATAGCCTCTCATAGTTAAATCATTCCATAATACCTTTTGGGTACTTGTGCTTTTATCTTTTCTCTCCTCTTTTGACTACCAGATCTTTCCCAGTTCCTTCCTACCTGCTCCTAAGGCAGACATGATTAATCAACCATCATTTCCATCCCTTTTTAATAGAGTCTGGTGATGGTTTTTGACTTCTCCTTGATTTAGCAATCCAAAGGCCTCTATCAGTTGATTGGAGTTGACATGGAAAATAAAACTTAGGGGCTCTGGATTTAGAAGTATTTTCCTCCCCCCTTTTTCCATTTCTTCCAAAGATAGAGGCTATTGTCAGGTCCAAAAACAATCTTTTCAGGTCTAGAACTAGGCTGAAACTCTGTCATCTGCTAAAACAGCTCTCCATGCTAGATTTTCAAGGGCCTATCTTTTTAAGCAAACCCACATTTTCTTAGGTCTAGCCCAGCTCTCTACTCCATTTTCCTCCCTAGTCAAGGCCTGGGCCCTCTGCCTTCCTTCTTCCCCTGTTTGACACTGTTCCTAATGCCTTGCCTTGGGAATTGTCCCAACACTGGCATTAGGTGACTCCCAGCTCCACCTCTGGCTATCTTGAAGACAGGCCTAAAGGTTTTTTCACACCAAAGCATTGATTATCATTGGGAAACTCAGAAGTTGCTCAGCTTAGGAAGGTTTATAGAGGTGCAAGCTATAGGCCTCCCCATTCAGAGCCTACCCTCTGCCTTCATCCTTGGAAAGGACCCCAGTCATGCTCCCCCTATCTCTTTCTTCCTACAGAAGGATGAGCTGATCCCTTCCGACTGGAAGTTAAAAGCAGAGCAGCAGGAGCCTCCTCCCCTTTGCTTTCACTCTCCTGCTGCTCATTCAGGCTGTCATACAGTAGGAGGGGCATACAGTAGGAGAGTCCTGGCATACAGTAGGACAGGCATACAGTAAGAGAGTCCTGTTTTCAGTCATCAGGCAGAGGAGACAGGCACAACCCAATTTTAGAAAACAGTATGAAGCGTACATGGACAGAATGGAGAACGGGAGAACACCAGGCAGGGCAATCAGTTGAGGCTTCCTGAAGAATTTGCTGCCCAAATTGGAGTCTTTTAAGCACCACTAAGTTTCCTGGGGAAGGAGACAGGAAAGGGTGTTCCAGGCTGGGGGAACCACATGAATTAAGTCCAGGAGCAGGAAAATCATAGAGTTGGATGTGGAAGGACAGATAGAGACTAATCATGAACTATTCAATATGGCTGGAGGTGTGACATGGAAGCTGATTGACCTTAACCTTTCCTCAGTGGGCTCCTGTGAGGGGACTTAAGTGAGAAAGGAATGCTCAAAGTTAGGTGGGGGAGGTAGGCTAATTTTTAAAACTGACATATAATTGTGTATTTTTACAAGGTACAGTGTGATATTTTAACTCATAAGTATAAGTATAGCGATCATATGGGGTAAATTACTATTCTATCACCTCAAATATTACCATTACATTATATTGGGGAATATTCAAAATCTTGTTAGTTGTTTCAAATGTACAACTGTGTGTTGATGATCATAGTTACCCTGTGTTATAGGATACCAGGTGTTATTTCTCCTATACAGCTGCAGACCTGCATCATTTAGCCATTTTTTTCTCCTTCTTCCCAATATCATAAATCATTCGGTACAATTCTATGAAACACTGGCTTGTAGTCTTCAAAATTTTCAATGTCACAACAAATGAAACTACAGTGGAAGTTGGGGCCGATTAAGATTAAAAGAATCAGTTTTCTCCAGGGACTAGCTCCCTGAGAGGTTATCTCATCCCAAGTGGGCAGCCCTAAACACAGGTGCACAGGAGTACCACTAAGTGGACTTAGTGCATTTTACGTGTGTGTGTGTGTGTGTGGGTGTGTGTGTGTGTGTGTAACAATAATGAAGAGGAAAAGAAATTATGGGGGGTATGGGAGAAGCTTGGGGGGACTGGGATGGGTAGAAATAATGCAAATACAATACTCATGTGGGAAATTCTCAACAGAAAAAAAAAAAGAGTAAAAGAAACTAAAGACACAAAGCCAAGCAATGAAAGAAAACATTGGGATAAAGGGAACTGAACAAGGACTGCTTGTTGGATGATGTTATTAATGTCATCTTTCTCAGGTGTGATCAAGGCATTTTGATTAATGATTACATAGGATGATGTCTCTGGTTGGTTGGTTTGTGTTTTAGTGTACCCTTGTTTATGTGAATGTGCATGTGGGTGCATGTGGTATAAGTGTATGTGGTGTATGTGTGTGTGCACAGGTGTGCAGGCCCATGCTTATTCATTCAGAAGCCAGAGGAGGATGTTTGGTGTCCTGCTTTACGACTCTCTGCCTTATTTCCTTGAGACAGCACCCCTCACTGAACCTGGAGCTAGGCTGGGAGCCAGCAAGCCCCAGCAAGCCTTGTTCCTCACAATGCTGAGATTACAGGTACAAATGGCTAGCTGTTTTTATAATATTTTATTTATTATTTTTATTTTATGTGTATGAGTGTTATGCCTGCATGTAGGTAAGTGCACCCCTGTCGTGCAATGCCCACGGAGGACAGAAGAGGCTGTTGGATCCCCTGGAACTGGAGTTACAGATAGTTGTTAGCTGCCATGTGAGTGCTGGGATTTGAACCAAGGTCTTCTGCAAGAACAATCAGTGTTCTTAACCACTGAGCCATCTCTCCAGCCCTGGCCATGCTAGCTTTTTACATGGGTTCTGGGGATTTGAACTCAGATCTTCATTCTTGTGCAACAAGTGCTCTTACTCACGAAGTCATCTTCTCAGTCTTTACCATTTTTAAGACAAGTATGCTGAAATATAGGGGTAAAGCGTCATAATGCCTTTAACTTCAAAATATGTATGTGTACAGGGATCACAATTGAGCAAATAAAAGAGGTTAGCAATCTGGTGGGCTCATGGATATTTTAGCTTTTAAATTTTGCAAGCTTGAAATGTTTCAAATGAAACTAAGAAAGGAAAATTTTTTTAAAAAATTAATGGTTGTGAAGCTCATGTGCATTTCAAATTGACTTGATATTAATTATCAAACAACAATGAAAACATCCATGTGGCAGTTAGGCCAATGATGGGTCGAGGAAGAGGAGGCAGGAAGGCTGGGTGACAGGTAATTGCAGAGTCAATAAAGGGGTGTGATGAGCTAGGGCAGGAAGGAGGTGGACCTAAGTACCACTGAGGAGGTGTAAATAGAATCAGTGATGGCGCAAGTGAGAAGTGAGGAAGAAAGTGGAAGATGCCAGGTTCACCTGAGGAGTTCTTGCAGGGGAGGTACTGATTTCAGTGATGAACACAAACGGTTTGAGATTGTCATGCAAGAGGGCTGCACATCCATCCCAGTCTGTAAGTATTTTTGAGGGTTCGTATTACCAGGTACAATCCAGGTGCTGAGTATGTCAATGAATAAAACACACAGACTTTGCTGCTTTGTGGAAGCTTCAGATGTATTATTTGGGGGACAGACTATGAAGCAGGAACACAGAGGTGCCTGGAAGGTGGTGATAACTACCTTCCAGGTAGGAGAGGAGGAGAGAAGATATGAATTGCTGTGTTTAGTGTTTTGAATAAGAGTTGGAGGGCAGGGAGGTGGCAAGCCCCTTGGCTTTCTCAGAAGAACATTCTAGGTAGGGGGAGAAGTGCAGGGAAAGACTGAGGCTGGAGTCTGTCTGGCACAGAGGCCAGGGTGATCACATGTGGTCTCTTGAGAGGCACGGTCAGTACTTGGGCTCTACGTGAGAAGACTGGAGGGCCAAGGAGGGTTCTGAGCACAGCTGACAGGCTCAGTGTGCTGCTTGGCTCAGTGTGCTGCTTGGCTATAAACCCATAAAAGGAAGTCTAGACAGTATATGATCAAAAGAAGATGGTAGACTGTGAGGTGGTGACAGTTCTGGATGTATTTTAAAAGGAGAAGCAACAAGATGTGTTGTCAATCTACATGTACAGAATAAGAAACAGAGAGAGGCTGAGGATAACACTCAGACGACTTCCTGCTGGAGCAATTAGAAAAATGAGGTTGTCATTAACTACATTGGGGAAGATGATGGGAGATGCTTTGGGGAAAGTATCAGAAGCTCAGATTTGGACATGTGAATGCTTTCTAGTGGCGATGCCACGAGTCCAGGGTGAGGTCTGGAGAAATGGCTCAGAAGTTAAGAGCACTGGCTGCTCTTGTAGAGGACCCAGGTTCAATTCCTAACACCCACATGGCGGCTAACAACTGTCTATAACTCCAGTTCCAGGGGATCTAACACCTACTTCTGACTGAGAACATTGCACAGCATGGGCACACTTACATACGTGTAAGCAATACACTCATACACATAAAGTAAAACTAATAAATAAAATAGTTTTTTAAGAAAGAGTTTCATTTGGATTTAGGAGTCTGGAGGCTCTATGGGAAGTCTGGGCTGGGAACAGAACTGTGGGAATTGCTGTCATAGAAATAGTATGGGGGGGGGGGGAGAGAGAGAGAGAGAGAGAGAGAGAGAGAGAGAGAGAGAGAGAACTCTGGATGTTCTTGCAGAAGACTCGAGTTTGAATCCCACCACCCAAATGCCCATAACTCCAGTTCGAGATCTGACATCCTCTTTTGTCTTCCACGGGCATTACACAACATGGGTGCACTTACATACATGCAAGAAATAAACATTAAATAAAAATAATATATAAAATGTTTTCAAAAACCATCAAATTTTAATACAAAAGAAAAGACTGGGATGTTCCAACATGTTAAAGTTCAGGAGCTAAAGAGACGGACGCAGTGGAAGAGTATGCGAGTGAGTATCCCTAAAGGTGATGGGTCCAGACAGTGTGCGGGAAGCCTGTGAAGGACAGGAGTGAGCAGGCCTTAGCTCTGCTGAGGAATATGTCTCCTGCACGTTTTCTGGCATGTAGAAATACAATGTCCTTCCAGGCTTTGCTCCTATATTGGTTATTTTTCTGGTTACTGTGACAAAATATCTGACAAAAGGAAATCAAGAAAGTAAGAGTTTATTTAGGTTTATGGTTTGAAGGGCACAGGCAGTCAAGGTAGGGAAGGCATGGTGGTAGGAGTGTGAGGCAGCTGCTCACCTTGCATCTGCTGTCAGGAAGCAGAGAGACATGGCTCTGGTGCTCTTTCCTTTTCATTCAGTCTTTGACCCTAGTCTATGACATGGTGCCACCCCCAGCATGGATCTTCCTACCTCAGTTAAACGTCTCTAGAAAATACCCTCACAGACATGCCCAGATTTCTGAGTCCCATCAAGCTGCTAATCAAGATTAATTACCACAACCTCAGATCTTGTCATTTCTTCTTGGCTCAGGCTCTGCCTCTTAATTCTACATATTTCTGAAAAACTTTTTTTGAGACAAGGTCTTTTTATGTAGCTCTGGCTAACCTGGAACTCACTATGTAGATCAGACTGGCCTAGAACTCACAGAGATCTGCCTGCCTCTGCCTCCTGAGTGCTGGGATTAAAAGTCTGGGGCACAGGATGCCTGCTGCTAGATAAAACAGTCTAGACATGATAGAGAAGCTGCATTCACAAAATCTCCACAAGATGGTAGCTTAGAAGACCTGCATATGACAAAACCAGTTGACATGCCAGTGTGGATGGGGTAAATGACACAGGGTCCCACCTCTAGATGAAGAGCTACAGGCAATCATTGGATGCTGTGGGAGGGAGAATCAGTTTTCTCCTGGGATGAGCTCCCTAATAGTTTATCCAATCCCAAGTGGTCAGCCCATAACACATGTATACACCAGCACCACTAAATGGACTCAGTGCAATATGTGTGTGTGTGTGTGTGTGTGTGTGTGTGTGTGTAACAATAATGTAATAATCAAAGAAGAGGACAAGAAATTGAGAGGGAGTTGGGGGGCATGGGAGGAGTTGGAGAGGAGTGGGAGAGTGAAAATGATGTAAATGCAATATTCATGTATGAAATAACAAAAATTTTTTTTAAAGATGTGTACCAACCACTGGGCATGCCCAGCTCCAGGAAAAATTTAAAAAACATTTTATTATTGTGTGTGAGGGGAGGCATGCCTGTGGAGGTCAGAAGACAACTTTATGGAGTTGATTCTCTCCTTCCACTTTTATTGTGGGTTCCGGGGCTCCACTCAGGTCATCAGCCTTGTCAGCAAGCACCTTTACTCACAGAGCCATCTTTGTGGCCACTCTACCTGTTTCAGCCTCTGTTCCTCCTTTCACTCCACACCCATCCCAGGAGTTTAGTTGTGCAAATGTTTCTTGAGCACTCATGATGTGCATTATGTAGGGTTCTTTAGAGGAACAGAACCAATAAAATGAATGTATATTAAAAGGGGATTCATTTAGATTGACTTACATGATACTGTCCAGGTAGTCCAACAACAATGGCTGTATCACTCTGGAAAGGTCAAGAATCTGTTAGTTTCTCAGTCCACAAGGCTGGATGCCTCAGCAGTCCCAATCTGGCTCCAAAGCCCTAGATGATTCCTGGAGAGCTGCTGGTCTTAAGTCTATGTTGGAAGCTCGAAGAAGCCGGTTCTAATATCAGCAAAGAAATTCAGCAATGGCAGGAACAGAGTAGATGAACTTGCCAGCAGAGTGAAGGCAAAGGTGGGTCTCCCACTTCAAATAAATAATCTGACCAAGCAAGTCCCTCACAGGGGTGCCCAGCTACCTGCCTTTTAACTGATTCTAGATCCAGTCAAGTTGACAAGGTTAGCCACCACCGGGTGTGAATCTGTAGCATCTCTCACAGGTTCCTCTTTGAATTCTTGGTCTCCAGCTCATGGTGCTGTTTTGGAAAGCTGTGGAACCTTTAGAAGGTGGGTCCTAGCTGACAGAAATAGCTCACTAGGGGCAGGTCTTGAGAGGTTATAACTGGTCCCTAGTTCCAGTCCTGCTTTGTCTGCTTCTTGGTCTGTGGTGATAGGGGGTCTCCACCCAGGCTCCTGCTGAGCTAGTCCTCCACACCTTCTCCTCAGTGATGGACTGACACCCTTTGAAACTAGCATCTGAAAGAAATCTTTCCTCCCCTAAGTTGTTTCTGTCTAGTAGTTTGCAACAGTGTGAAAAATAAGTACTAGAGGCTCACATCCACCTATAACTCCAGTTCAGGGGATCTGACACTCTCTTCTGGCCTCTGTGGTCACCTGCATGCACATGGTAGACACACACACACACACACACACACACACATATATATATGCAAAACACTCATACACATAAAAAATAAAAAAGAAATCTAGAGGGGGGAATGTTGAGTAGCCAAAAGCCCAATAAAAAAATAAATAAATCGAAGAAGAAACAGTACATGAAGTTAACAGAAAAAAGTGATGGGGAGATATGGGAGGAGTTGGAGGGAAGGGAGTGGACATGGATTTGATCAAAACACCTTATATGCATATACGAAATTCTCAATAAATTATTTTTTTTAAAGATAAAAAAGAAATCTTTTTTTTTTTTTTTGGTCTTTTTGAGACAGAGTCTCCCTGTAGCCCCAGCTGTCCTGGAACTCACTATATAGACCAGGCTAGCCTTGAACTCACAGAGATCTGCCTGCCTCTGCCTCCCGAGTGCTGGTATTAAAGGTGTGTGCCACCATGCCAGGCCGAAATTGTTTTTTCAAAAAAGCTTATTAGTGTGGTGCTCAGTCCCTCTATACTTTAAAAAAAAATTTTTTTTAATTATTTTACTTATTATTTTTATTTTATGTGTATGAATGTATTGCCTGCATGTGTGTAAGTGCACTCGTGTCGTGCAATGCCCACAGATGTCAGAAGAAGGCATTGGATTCCCCTGGAACTGGAGTTACAGATGGTTGTTAGCCACCAAGTGAGTGCTGAGACTTGAACCTGGGTCCCCTGCAAGAGCAGTCAGTGCTCTTAACTGCTGAGCCATCTCTCCAGCCCCATATTTAGAGAAATTTTTAATTTGTGGAAATGCTGCAGAAAAGTATAGGAAGAAGTACTTATTTAGTGACCCAACTAGTTATTAATGTTTGTCACATTTGTTTTGTCTCCATCTCTTTCTTTCCATATACACACTGCTCAACATCCTGTCCCTTCACCCCTAAATACACATGTCTCCCATATTCAAGAATATATTCCTATACAGCCACACAATGATCCAGAGGAAATTTTACATCGATGCAATAGTATTTCCTTACTTTTTTCAATAATATACTTTACAGTTGGTTTTAAATATTTAGTCTAGGGTACAGTAAAAGTTCATTCAGTTCACTGTCAACTCTCTAAAGGTGTTCCAGCTTTTTAAGCTTTTTCTTTTCTTTCTTTTTAAAAAATTTCTGGGGCTGGAGAGATGGCTTAGCAGTTAAGAGCATTGGCTGCTGTTGCAGAGGATCTCGGTTCAATTCCCAGCACCCACATGGCGGCTAACAGGCATCTGTAACTCCAGTTCCACGGTCTCTCACGCCCTCTTCTGATCTCTGCAGGCACTGCATGAAGCAGGTGTACTTACATGCATGCAGGCAATACACTCATACACATAAATAAAAATAATAAATAAAATATTTTTTAAAATAAATAAAACAAAATTTTCTCTGTGCCTATAAATCCCCAGGGCGAGGTGGGACCTTGTGAGCCACTCCCTTGTCCATGCCAAAATGTCAACTGAACCAACCTTGTGCAGGTCTTCTGCAAGTAATCATAACTACTGTGAGTTCAAGAGAGCAGTAGCCATGCCATGCCCAGAAAGCAGTGTTCCCCAACACTTCACGCCTTCCTCTGGCTCTTACATTCTTCCCATCCCCCTCTTTCATGATGTTTCCTGAGCCTTGGAGTGTTACTATAGATGTCCCATTTATGACTGAACACTCAATAGTCACTTATTCTCAGTGCTTTGACCAGGAACGAATCTCTGCATTCACTCTTCCCACTGCAGAAAGAAACATCTCTGGCCAAAGATGACAGCAGCACAAATCTATGGGCATAAACGTTAATACTTAGAAGGCAATTTGACAAGCATATCATGTTCATTTAACAGAACAACAGCAGTCCAGGTTTTCAGCGTTCTTTTAGGACATTGACATTCAAAGAGGCCCAGAAAGTTCAGAATGAACCACAATTTAGATTTGTCTGTGCACTATTCTTAATAGAAGTTGATGGAATGCCATCAGTGGGAATATATCCATGTTCATCACATCTTGGGACACAGGATTTCAATTTGTTCCATTATTAATGCTAAGAATGTTCACTTCATTGTTTTCCTTTTTTGTTTTTGTTTTTGTTTTTTTGGCAGGGGGAGCTTGAATTAGCTATTAAGCATGGTGGTCACAAAGTGATAGTATAGTCAGTGTATCTTATTGTATCTTAACTTTCTTAGGGCAGGGTTCTTATGTATGACGGTGCTAGGACTTGAACCCTGGTATGTCTCATTTCACTGTTCCCCCTCTAACCTAGTAGCATACCAGCCATGTTGGCAAGGGATTTCTATCTGGTGCTGATACTCTCAGAAGTTGCTGTGTCCTCACCATTTGGCTATCATTTGAAACTCAGCAAGCAATGTTATCAGAGCAGAGAAGAAACTGTAAGGAGAGGGAGAGGAGGATGCAGTTCCCACATGCCCCTCTCTCCCCTAGTGCTGGGGATGGGACCCAGGGCCTTGCACTCTACACTGAGGCACATTTTTCTCTCCACCTGCTCTGTAAAGCAGGCTTTCTGTGGAACCCCTTGCTCCTCAAGGGAAGCCCCTTGACTTAGGAGTTCCTACAAGCATCAGCTTCTGGGACTTCCTTCCTCCTCAGCTCACTGTGGTGCTTGTGGTTCCATATGCATTACTAATTTCCTGGGCATTTGCTTGACCTTATGGAGATTTCAGAGTTGGCGATCTGCTGGTCAGGGAAAGGGGATCCCCCTTTTCAGCTGAGCCAGTACTTGGCAGGACCGAGTAGCGTCTCAGAGTCACAGTAACCTGGCTCAGGAAGAGCAGACCCACCTTACTGTGTGCTGTGAAAGTTCAGCACAATGAACTCTGTCACCTGGAACCAACTTACCAGCCACCTGGTGTAACTGGCCTGGCCCTAAGAATTCTGGAACTTTGTGGTTAGTGAATTTTGAAAACCCTAATGGCTAATACCTACTCTACCATTGACCAACTATGTGATTTTGACATTTGTGTGGAGGCTGAGGACAGCAAATAGAACAAGCTTCAGAAAACTGAAGCAAAGGAACCCTGTGGAGAGAATCACGAAGACCCTGTGGATGTTGGGGTTTCTGAACCTTCCTGACTCACTTTTCCTCATTTAAAAAATAAAGATAGCAATATCATCACTTGAAAAAATATTGTAAGAATAAAAGGAGGTAATGTACCTAGTCAGCCTAAGCTTGGCTCAAATTGTTTCTCTCTCTCTCTCTCTCTCTCTCTCTCTCTCTCTCTCTCACACACACACACACACACAGACATGCTCATGGATATGCACACACATATACATACCATCTTGATCATAGCAAATCTTTTTGTAAGGGATCCTGTTTGCAAGAAACTGAGCCTCATTCAAGCAGTTTAGGAAGCAAGAGGGAACTTTATTGGCTTGGTTAAGTGGAGATGCCCAGGGAGGAGCTCCCTTTAGAGCTCAGAGCTGAGCTCACTGTACTTGGCCTCATTTGCTCCCAAGTTACCAGATGGCTCCTTCACTGAATGGGAGGAGGACCCTCATGCCAAAGACCATTCTGAGTTTACATTATCCCCTCAAATTAGGTGAATGCTTATCACTTAGAATTGCAAATGGATAAAAAAATACCTGAAACATGGATCTCAGAAAAATCCTAAGCAGTGTGCTATTTCAAAAGGGGCAGAGGAGGGCCACCTAGAATGTACTTTGAGCTCCTGGGTATGCAGGCTGAGGCCAGGAAAATAAAAAAGACATTGTGAATGGCTGTGTACAGTGAATTAAAGACTTGCCTCAAATCTCTGGCGATGCATTGCCTGAATTACTTCCAACAAATCCTCACTCTGGTTCAGAAATGGGGTACCATCACACCCACCTTCCTCTCTCAGGCAGGCTCTCTCTGCTGATGGCTTAAGCTTATTATTCTGTTTGCTGTCTACAGTCATCTGCCTGCAGTCAAATGTCAAGATCAGAAGTTCCTTTGAAAGACCATAATTAAGAAGCAAGCAGTTAATTTTAAAATAAACTGAGTTTCCAAGACAAATTGTTATTTATGGTACATTAACTTTAGAAAAATAAAGGAAGTCAGTTTCTATCTACTGAAGTGCATGGCAAAATGCCACAAGGAAGTAATTACACATGTAAATGTGATTAAAAGTTTAATTTTAGATTTTCAGACTAACAGATAACATTTTAGAAAATTCTTAGAGGTTAGTCACGGTGGCACTCACCTTTAATCCCAACACTTAGGAGACAGAAGTAGGTGGATCTCTATGAGTTGGAGGCCAGCCTAGTCTACATAGTGAGTTCCAGGCCAGCCAGGGCTACACAGTGAAACCCTGTCTCAAAAAAAAAAAAATATGAAGTTCTTATGTAATGGTTAAACTACTTCTTCTTCCCCACTGAAATGCCCTACTAGCCTGCATTTTTCTTTTTTTAAAAATATTTTATTATTTTTATTTTATGTGTATGCTTGTATTGCCTGCAGGTAGGTAAGGGCACCTGTGTTGTGCAATGCCTACGGAGGACAGAAGAGGCTGTCGGATCCCCCTGGAACTGGAGTTACGGACAGTTGTTAGCTGCCATGTGGGTGCTGGGATTTGAACCCAGGTCTTCTGCAAGAACAGTCAGTGTTCTTAACCGCTGGCCATCTCTCCAGCCCCCACCTGCATTTTTCTTATTGCCTCCTTCTCCTTAGGAGTATCAGAGTACACAGATAAAATTGTAAACTGGGAAAACCAGGAAGTACAGACACAGCAGGTATATTTTGAGAAGAGATGCTCTGCTAACTTTTCTGAATTCAGTCCACAAAAAAAAAAAAAAAAGCATGCCAGGATATTGTGAAGTTAAAGGACTTGGATTTGGGGAAGTGCTTGGCCAAAACTTTTTCCTGTTGGCTCAGCCCCTTTCTTTCCTTCTTGACCCTGGCACTACTCTGAGAACATTATGGATCTTTGCATGTAGAGTGGGGAACATGTGTATGTGTATATGTAATGTATATGGGTGAGCACTGGGAGGTCATACGAGGACACTGGGTGTCCTGCCCAATCACTACACACCTTATTCCTTTGAGACAAGTTCTCCAACTGAACCTGGAGCTAGGTTGGCAACCAGCAAGCCCCAGTGATCCTCCTGTTTCTGCATCCCACAGTGCTGGGGTTACAGGTGCATGTGTAGCCACGCCTGGCTTATTACATGGCGTCTTGAATTTTCAACTTAGGTCCTCATGATTGCACAAGCACCCTTACCTGCTGAACCATCTCTCCAGCCCCATTATTGGGTCATTATTTGATGATATAGCTTACTTTTAGGCCACTCATGGCTATCTCATCTATGATCCTTACTATACGCAGTACAGAAGAGAATCCCAAACTTATGTTAACTCTCTTTCAGTTTTGGGGGGTCACATTTCATACTCAACTCCCAGAGCTGGAGAGCTGGCTCAGCAATTAAAATCACTGGCTGCTCTTGCAGAGGACCTGGGTTTGGTTCCCAGCACCCACATGGCAGCTAACAACTGTCCATGACTCCCAGTTCCAGGGGATCCTGATGCCCTCTTCTGACCTCCACAGGCATTGCATGACACAGGTGCACTTACACATATACAGGCAAAACATTCATGCACATAGAATAAAGATAATAAACAGAATATTAAAAAAACTCAACTCCAGAGGAAGAGCTGTCTCTTTAACAAATGGTCCTAGAACAACTGGATCTCAATCTCATAAAAAAATGGAATTTAATTTATGTTCAAGCTATCTGTAAAAATGGATTAAAATGTAAATGCAAATTTGTAAAACTCTCAAGGGTGGGTATGATGGCCCATGCTTTTAATTCCAGCACTTGGGAGGCAGAGGCAGGCCACATCTCTGTGAGTTGGAGGCCAGCTTGGTCTACCTAGGGAGTTCCAGGCCAGCTAAAGCTACATAGTGAGACTCTGTTTCAAAAAAGCAAAACAAACAAAACCAATAACTATAAAATAGCAACAACAGTAAAAATCATAAAATTCTCAGAGGAAACCATAAGAGAAAATCAACATGACCTTGGGTTGAGACCCAGTGTCCTTAGTATAACTTCACAGCATAATCCAGAAAGAAAAAAATGATGAGTTTAGCCTAATCAAAATCTGGCTGGGGGTGGCTGGAGATGTAGCTCAGTTGGTCCGGTGCTTGCCTAGCATAAAAGAGGCCCTGGCCTCTCTCTCTAACACTTAATAAAACCGGGTGTGGTAAGGCATGCCTATAATTCTAGCACCCAGGAGGAAGATTAGGAGTTCAAGGCCAGCCTGGGCTACATAAGACTCTGTCTTAAAGAAAGTCAGACTGGCTGTGGTGGCACACACCTGTAATCTCAGCATTCTGGAGGGTAAGACATGATGATTGCAAGATGGAGTCCAGTCTTGGCTACACAGCAAGACCCTGTCTCAGGAGAAAAAGAAAAGATTGTGTTGCAAAATTGATTAAGAGAATGAAGAGAAGCTATATTCTGAAGAACAATACTTGAAAATCACATAGCCAAAGAAGAACGTGTCTCTAGAATATATAAACTACTCTGAAAATTAAAAAACAATCTTACAAAAATAGCGAAGAAGATTTAAAGACACTTCACTATATCTGAATGTGGCAAAGAGACACATAAAAAGATGCTGAATATCAATGGTCATTAGGAAACTCTAATTCAAATCACAGCATCCTGTAGAGCAGTTAAAATTAAAAAAAAAAAAAACTGATTACAGTGGTAATGAGAACACAGAGCAAGTCTCTTACCTTGTCAGTGGGCATGCAAAATGAAAATGTTTCCAGTCAGGAAAACAGATGTGCTGTTTCTTAAAAAGTTAAGGACACAACTACCAAATGACTCAGCTATGGCACTTCTGGGTATTTTCCCTCACATTCACACAAAAATTTGCACACAAGTGTTTATAGAAGCACTATCCACAATCACAGAACACTGGAAACAACACCAAGTCTTTAAGTGGGTGCATGGGTAAATATTCCATACAATGGAATTGTATTTAGCCACAAAAAAGTAATCTTAATATGCACAAATACCACATGTGAATCCCAAATGTATTATGGTAAGGGAAGAAAAGAAGAAGAGGGTCTCAACTCCTGTTTTTTTTTATTGGGACAGATTCTCCCTGTAGCCCCATCTGGCCTGGAACTTGCTATGTAGACCAGGCTGGCCTTGATCTCACAGAGATCCACCTACCTCTGCCTCTGCCTTCAAAGTGCTGGGATTAAAGGCATGTTATACCACACCAGGTTCAGAAGAGAGTCTCAAAAGATTACAGGCTGTATGCTTCCACTTGCATGATACTCTGGGAAGGGCAGAACTCTAGAGACATAACAGATCAGTGTGCCAAGGGCTAGAGGCTGGTGGCAGGAAAATCTTTGGGATTTAGGGTAACTATAAATAAAGACAATGTACTGAACTTTTAAATTTTAATCTTTCAATTTAATGTTTTTCAATTTTTTAATTTAAGTTTTATGTGTATGAGTGTTGCCTGAATGTAAGTACACCATGTGCATGTAATGCTGGAGGAGGCCAGAAGAGGGCATTGGATCCCCTGGAACTGGAGTTACGAGTTAAGGTTGTTAGCTGCCATGTGGGTGCTGGGAACTGAACCTGGGTTCTGCGCAAGAGCAGCCAGTGCTCTTAACCACTGAGCCATCTCTCCAGCCCCTCAAATTAATGTTTAAGTTGTATGCAAAGTAGTAATGGGTTTTATTATGGAATTTTCATACATGTGCGATTGTACTTTGTTCTCACTTGGCCCCTCCTTCACTGTGTTTCCTGAGCCCCTGCCCGCTTCTGACTAGTTCCATTCCTTCCGCAGAGAGTCTCCCCTCTACTTTCGAGCAGCACATATTCCATTAACCCCTCCCCTACCTCCCTTAAGGTCTCTTCCTCCCTGAAGTTATTTTTTTAAAGTTGAAAGGATTTTTGAATGTCTTCAGCATAAATAAATGAAAATTGAGGAGATGCATATATTTAGTGTGATTTGAACATTTAAAAATGTATCATGTATTAAAATATCACATGGCACCCCTACATATATACAATTTATATGAATCTGTTTTTAAAAGACAAAGAAAAAGAATTTATGCAAGTGTTGAGATTCATAGACTGACACAATCAGAAAAGTGAATTCTAATGTTATGCACATTAAAAAAATTTTTTTTATTTATTATTTTATTTTGTATATGAGTGTATTGCTTGCATGTATGTGAGGTCACCCGTGTTGTGCAATGCTGCAGAGGTCAGAAGGAGCTTCGGATTCCCCTGGAACTGGAGTTAAGGACAGTTCGTAGCCGCCATATGGGTGCTGGGAATTGAACCCGGGTCCTCTGAAAGAGCAGTAAGTGCTCTTAACTGCTGAGCCATCTCTCCAGCCCGTTATGCACATTTTAAAACATTAAAATCACACCATCAGATTTTGAAGCTGATTTGATAAATGTAGCTTTGGTAAATGTGTCACAGGAAGGAAGCCCTTTCAAACAAAAACAAAAGCAGCAAAAACAAGGCACCTTGGACGTCGCTCACACAGCACCAGTTGTGTTGCCCTGGGTGAAGCAATCTTTCTGATCTGGAAGCTCATGGTAGCTAAGTTAGGGAACCAGGTGATGATCATGCTGATATCTGTTAACATGTAGCAGAGAAACTGTTCTCTAAAGGCCAACTCTAGTTCTTTGAAGAAGCAGTTGACCTGTTTTGTTAAAAGAAATTGTCCCTGGGGCTGGAGAGCTCAGCAGTTAAGAGCACTGACTGCGGTTGCAGAGGACCTGGGTTTGATTCCCAGCACCCTCATGATGGCTAGGAACCATCCTTAACTCCAATTCCAGGGGAATCCAAAGCCCTCTTCTGACCTCCGCGGCATTGCACGACACGGTGCATTCACATACTTGCAGGCAATACACTCATACACATAAAATTTAAAAAATATATGTACATGTAAAAAAGAAATTGTCCCTTGTTGAATATGGTGATGCATGCTTATAATCTCAGCACTTGGGAGTTAGAGGCAGAAGGAACACAAGTTTTAGACCAGACTGGACTACATAGCAAAACCCTATCAAAAACAAACAACATAAAAACAAAGCTATTTCTGGAATTACTTTAGCTAGTTGTTGGGCCTCTTAGAATCGAATTTGTGATGCCAAGAACTGCATGTGAGGGAGCTGGAGAGATGGCTCAGTGGTTAAGAGCATTGGTTGCGGGGCTGGAGAGATGGCTTAGCAGTTAAGAACACTGGTTGTTCTTGCAGAAGGCCGGGGTTTGAATCCCAGCACCCACATGGCAGCTAACAACTGTCCGTAACTCTGGTTCCAGGGGCTCCGACAGCCTCTTCTGTCCTCTGCAGGCATTGCATGACATGGGTGCACTTACCTATATGCAGGCAATACACGTATACACATAAAATAAAAATAATAAAGAAAATATTTTTTAAAAAAAGAGAGAGCCTTGGTTGCTCTTGCAGAGGAGCCAGGTTCCATTCCCAGCACCCACATGGCAGCTAGCAACTGTCTGTAACTCCAGTTCCAGGGGATCCAATGCCCTCTTCTGACCTATATGGACATTGCATGACACAGTACACTTACAAACATGCAGGCAATACACTCATACACACAAAATAAAAAGAACTGCACGTGAAAAGCTGAATGGATGGAAAATAAGAACAGGTGATAGTATGATTGTTGAAGCTCTTAGTGGTTAGCTAAATAACCATGCAGGGTGTGTGTGTGTATCCATGTGCACAGTGGTGCATGTGTATGTGTGTGTACATGTGTATTTGTGTGTGTACATATGCGTGTGTGCATGTGCATGCATTTGTGTGTGCATCTGTGTGTGTGTGTGTGTGTGTGTGATCTCTTGGACTTCACTGTTCATGTGCTTGACTCTTGTACATTCATTTTACTTGATATTCTCTAGGCTCCCAAGTTGCCGCTGGTTGGAACAGCATGGGTCTGTTCTACCTATCTCTAGCTGCTATCCATTTTGATTGCCTGTTTCAGAGGGACATGCTGGTTACAGAATCTGTTCCATGTAAACTTTGTAAGAACATCAACTGAGGTTCGAGAGATGGCCTAGCAGTTAAGAGCAGCAGTTTCTCTAAGTGTTAAACACAGTATTGCCTTTCTGTGCCACTGTAATCCATGTGTCTATTGAATCTGCCCAACAATTCCAACCTTTAGCCTGGGCACATAGTCCTGAAAGGTGTATGGGTAAATTTCAAATGGGTTTTATGTAGTTAAACAAGAAAAGGGGTATATTTTTACTTATCTCCAACTGAAATTGTTCCACTTATATTGATATTGTAGGCAAAAAAAAAAAAAAAACAACAAAAACAGCAAAAAAAAAAAAAAAACCCCACAAACCAAACCAATCCAAACCCTCACACTAGTAACTGCAGTATGTATGACTGTGACCAGTAGAAACCAGGCTTCGGAGCCCCTGGAACTAGAGTTAACAGAGTTGCTAGCTGCCATATGGGTGCTGGTAACCGAACCCAGGTTCTCTGCAAGAGTTGCCAGTGCTCTTAATCACTGGGCCATCTCTCGAGCCCTGATAACTTGTTAATGTCTTAACTGTTTTCCCCACTGGACTGAAAGCTCCTTGAGGATGGGGACCAGGACCATCTTGTCCATTGGTGCATCCTTAGCACATCACAATGCCTGGCTTTTAGTAAGAGCTCAACAAATGCTGGATGAATGAATGATTGGCTTGAATATAAAGTATGCCTCATCAAGGATGGTCTGTTTCCACCAAGGAATCTTGAAGATGGAAACATTTCCTTATCAAAGAATTTTCATTCATTAAAAAAGCAAAAAGACAGGCACAGGGTTCGTATTGTAGATCCAAGAGCTCTCCTTGTGATACTTCTGTGTAGTTCCATTTACTCTGCTGGCCAAGAAAGCTAATGGGGCTCTTTCTTCAGAGTGTTAAAAAAACCTGAAGAGAAATGATCACCCGTTTGGACCCTTTTAAGTTCAGTTAGAAGATTTGCTCTTGGAAGAAGTGTGTTGACATGCATGAAGGTTAATCTCAACTGTCAACTTGATGAGATCTACCATCACCTGGGAGACAGGCCTCTGTCGCTGCCTATGGAAGATTATTTTGATTAAGTTTATAGAGGTTGGAAGACCTGCCCATTGTGGGTAGCACTATTCCCTGAGCCGGAATCCTGGACTGTGTAAAAAGAAAGTGAGCTGAGCACAGTATTCATTACTGTCTGCTTCCTGGCTGTGGATGTGATGTGATCAGCTGCTCCAAGCTCCTGCTGCCTTGATTTCCCCACTATGAAGGACTGTGCCCTTGAACTGTGAGCCAAAATAAGCACTTTCTCTCAAAAGTTGCTTTTGTCAAGATATTTTATCACAGCAACAGGGAAAGAAACTAAGATCACATACAAAAAATGCCTATTTTCTTCCCCAAATTCCAGATCCAGAATTATAAAAGTGATACACACTTTACAACATATCAGATTTTTAAGGAAAATGCAGTTCTTAAAACTTGATAACTTGTTGATTTTCTCTTAAGCAATATTTTATTCTTCAATCCACAGGTCCCAGTTCTTATCCAGGTGAACACACATGGCTCTGTTACGAAAAAGTAAGATTCCACCTTTAAAAAAGTTGTAAAATATTTTATTCATTATTTTTAAAATTTTATGTGTGAGTGTATTGCCTGCATGTATGTAAGTGCACCCGTGTTGTGCAATGCCCACAGAGGTCAGAAGAGGGCATCGGATCCCCTGGAATTGGAGTTGGTTGTTAGCTACCATGTGGGCACTGGGAATCAAACCCGGGTCCTCTGCAAGAGCAGACAGTGCTCTTAACTGCTGAGCCTTTTCCCTAGGCCCCTCATGGATCATTTTGTAACAGGCAATTTCTGGTATCATTTCACATTGATTCCTATGGGATGATGCTAAAATTTTGGTTAGGAGCAGACTTGCTGTGAGTCATATATTATCATGGATCACATATTTCTATAAAACTTTCAGTTATAACCTATTTACTCATGCCAAATAAGTATTCATATTCATGTTTAAGGATTTTTAACTTTGCATTCTTGTTCTTAAGGGAATCTTTAGACCTTTTAAATTATTTACTTTTTAAAATTTTATTTATTATTTTTATTTTATGTGTATGAGTGCAGAAGAGGCTGTCAAAGCCCCTGGAATTGGAGTTATAGACAGTTGTTAGGTGCCATGTGGGTGCTGGGATTTGAACCTGGGTCTTCTGCAAGAACAGTGTTCTTAACTTCTGAGCCATGTCTCCAGCCCCTTTATTTATTATTTTTATTTTATGTGTATAAGTATATTGCCTATATGCATGTAAGTGCACCCATGCCATGCAATGCCCATGGAGGTCAGAAGAGGGATTCAGAATCCCTGGGATTGGAGTTACAGACAGTTGTGGCTAACCATCTCTCCAGCCCCCTTCAGGCCTTTTTAAAACCTACATTCTCTCCTGGTTTTAGAACAAAAGGGTGTGAGTTTGGGGAAACACAGCACCCCAATGTGGTCACTATTACTCTCAGATTAGAGTTGCTTGATTTACATGAAAACAAATGGCATCCAGTTAAATTTGAGCTTCACATAAACAAGGAATAATTTTTTTTAGTATGTGTTCCAAATATTGTAGGGGACATAATCTAATTTTTTTCATATTTTATTATTTTTATTTTATGTGTATGAGTGTATTGCCTGCATGTAGGTAAGTGCACCCGTGTTGTGCAATGCCCGCAGAGGACAGAAGAGGCTGTTGGATCCCCTAGAACTGGAGTTACAGACAGTTGTTAGCTGCCATGTGGGTGCTGGGATTTGAACCTGGGTCTTCTGCAAGAACAGTCAGTGTTCTTAACTGCTGAGCCATCTCTCCAGCCCCTTAATCTAATTTTTTTAAAGTCTAACAACCCTATGTATATGTCAGTAGTAACAGTCACGGAAGGGTTAGACATTGGCCACCTCTTCAAACATAGTAGCAAGTGAATTGTTTGTTTAGTTTTTGAAAAAAGGTCTTCCTGTAGTCTCCTCTGGGCTGGAACTCATTATGTAGAGCAGGGCTGGCCTCAATCTCACAGAGATCCATCTGACTCTGCCTCCCAAATGGCTGTGGCCGGTGAGTGTTAACCATTCATAATGGTTAACTATAAAACTTTGTCCTTTACCTTTCGCTTCTCCCTAGTTTGTGGCTATCTGTGGCTGAATTCACCCAGAAATGGTGGGAGGGAGAGTGGAAAGCTGGACCTCAAACAAGGTTACCTCACTGAGGCTCAAGATATAGTTTTGGAAGGAATGTATCTAAGACTGTCTAGGGCCTGTGTTTTAGAAATAGGAAGACAAAAGCTGGGGGGGGGCAGGAAGCAGGGCAGAAAATAAGACAGTATAAGGCCAATAAATTATTTTCATGCAGAAAAGCAATGGTACTTAATTATAAAGTCTTTATTGCATCTACATTGCCTCTGTTAACTCTCAAAGCAACAATGTGAGGTAATGCTTATTATTATTGCTCCCATTGACCAGATGAGCTCACAGAGGCTCAGGAAGTTGAGTAAGCTAAGTACACACAGCTAGGAGGCGGTAGGAATGAGGTTGAGCCCAACTTTAAATTCCGCCACCTTCCCTTCCTCCCAACATTTTCTTTGTTTTAAGCTTTTGTCTTACAGTATACAGCTCAGGCTGACCTCAAACTCACCAAGAACTTCCTGTCTTTGCCTCCTGGCGATTACAGGTTTGAGACACACACTGGCTCTCCAACAGGTTCCACACCTTGGGCCTGTGCCCACCCTTACGGCCACACACCATCTTCCTCATTTTTCATCATGCACATTCCTTCTGTCCTCTGCATTACTTTTAAACTTTTCTTTAAACTGATTCATGTTTAAACTTTGTAAGTATGTGTTATAATAGAACGTTTCTATTCTTTCTGTAAATGAGAAAAGACTTATCTCCTGCCATAAAAAGATCATTTAAAAAATACATTCAGGGGCTAAAGAGATGGCTCAGTAGTTATGAGTCCTGGCTGTTCCTGCAGAGGACCCAGGTTTGGTTCCCAACACCTACACTATGGCTAGCAACCTTCCATGACTACAGTTCCAGGGAATCTGACACCCTCTTCTGGCCTCGATGGGCATTGCATGACATGGGTGCAAGCAAAACACTCATACACATAAAATAAAAATAAATACAAAATTAAAGCTATAAGTTTAATGAGAAGAATGTTCAGTTTTGAGTAGCTTTTGTTGCTTGCCAGCATGTGAAATCAGAGACTGGAGTTTTCATACTAAGATTTATTATTACTTAATTCTGAATACAAACGTCCCCAGTCATCTCAGCAACAACCAGTAGTAAATGTTCCATAGTTAAGAAATGCTGTCCTACATGGTTCCACTTCTCAGTTGATCCCAAGAGCATCACTAATGTGGAACAGGTGGAGGCTTTGAACTAGAAGGACTGAGGTCTTTTAACCCTTTACCCAGAGCAAGAATTTCTGCACATTTTTCTTGACTGGTATTTGAATTAATTGACATACAACTGGGTCTGACAACTTACAAACATGTGCTCATAATTAGCACTGGCTCATAAAAAGCATTAAAGGAATGTTGACTTTCACATATGAGATGAAATGTTCATGCAAAGGCAGCCTCCCATGGTGATTAAGTTTGAGTCCTCTGCTGTCAGACTGGGTTTAGCGCTGGGTCTTACTATACCTCCTCTGCTGATCCTTACCACAGTGTACCAGGTCAACGCTTCACCCCATATGTTGTGGCTCAGTGAAAGACCCCACTGTATATCTACTTACACTGCCATCTGATTTTTTTCAGTGGTTTGAAGTTGATGTGCTTCCATTTTATTTCAGTTAATCAAGTGTTGCTGTTCCTTCTGATCCTGACCCTCTGTGGGATTCTGTACAAGAAAGTTCGTAAGGGGGCTGTACTCAAGAATGAAGCAGGTAAACAGAAATGGAATCCATCAATACAGGACACTTGAGGAGATGGTTTGAATGTGTTCCTTTGGGTTCTTTTGGTAGCTGGGTTCAGAGGCAAATCGTTGTTATGCTCTGGAGTGAGCAGTATTATTCAAACAAGAGCATATGGAAAGTCACATGGAGAGTTTGCTAAGAAAACCCAGCTGGGCTGGATGTGGAGCCATGTACTTGCAATCCCAGCATCTGGAGGCTGACACAGGGAGGACTACAAGTTTGAAGCCAGCCTGGCCTACATTGTGAGTTCAGGGCCAACTTGAATTACAAAGTGAGACCCTGTCTCAACAAGCAAAACAAAAACCCATTAGTAAGTCTCATCTGAGAAGTTTAGAATCATAGGTAGAGTGTGGGGCCAGGGAATATGCATTTCTGATAAGTAAAGTTGATGCAGGTATTCTTGGTTCTTGGACCACACCTTGGCTGCCCTTTCGGAACCTCTCAACAGTTGGCTTGTGAGAACTACCTTTTCTCTCTTCTTCCTGCTCGTCCAGCCCCATTAGTAAGTACCTAAATAGCTTCCTAAAGCTCAAGTTAAAGATGATTCTTCAGGGAGCTGGGGAGATGGCTCAGTAGTTTAGGGTACTTGTTGCTCAGAGGACTGAGTTCACTTCCCAGTAACTACATTGGACAGCTCACTACCACCTATAACTCAGGGGATCTGACACCTTCTTCTGGGCTCTGCTGGCACTGTACTATGTGCACATACCCCCACAGAGACACATATATATAGACACATAATTCAAAATAAAGTAAATGTTTTTAAAAGATGACTTTATTGACCCTATGACCTAACCCAACTATAGCTGAGAGCTTCATTTCCCTCTTCAGGGGTGAATGGCAGGAGAGAGCACCTTCATAAACCCAAATGTACAAAACCAACCCCACAGAAGTGAAGAACTATTAGTATGTGATTATTATAATTTTTATTAACTTTTGTATTAGTCAAGCAAATATACTCTGCTTATGGAAAATATAGAAGGGAAAAATATTACCTATACATGTTCAGCCAAGGCAAATGCAGTTAATCTTTTGGTGTGCTGCAGTACTCATTTCACATTTCTTAGTTTTATTTCTTGAAACAAGATGTTAGGTATCCCGGGTTAGCCTCAAACTGGCTATGTCACTGAGGATGGCCCCAAATTTCTGATCCTTCTGCCGCCACTCCCAAGTACTAAGATTACAGGCTTGTGCCACCAAGCCTGGCTCCCACTTAAAATTTTATTTATTTACTTATTTATTTATGAGTGTTTTGCCTGCGTGTATGTAAGTGCACCACATGTGTGCAGTGACCAGAGGCCAGAAGGAGGTGTCAGATCCCTTGAAACCAGAGTTAAGGGTGACTGTTAGCTGCCATGTGGGTGCTGGAAACTGAACCTGGGTCCTCTGCAGAGCAGTAAGTTCTCAACCACTGAGCCATCTCTCCAGCTCCACATTTGTTTTCATAAAGCCAGACACCTAGGACCTGGAGACACACTAATGAGCAAAACAGTGCCTTTACTCCCACAAAACAGGCATTTCTTTCTGCTTATTTTTTAAATTACATACAAATCACTTAAAAATAATTTAAACCATGTATAATAATGTGATCTAAATGAGTGACTATAGTGTCTGGAAAGAAAATGATTTTCACACAATGACACACATGCAAACGTTCCCAGGGCATTATTCACAGTAGCCCCAGACAAGAGACAACCCTCATGTACATCAGCTAGTGAATGGATACAGGAAATGTAGTATGCTCACACCATGGACCACTGCTCAACAGTAAAAAGGAACATGTTCCTGAAACAGCTAAAATATGGAACTCAAACACATTACGCTAATTCCAAAAAACCAGACCAAGACCACACTTTGTATGTGTTTGCTTATAATAAATTCCTAGAAAAAGCCATCAGAAGGCAGGTTAATGGTTGCTTGGAGCAGGCAGTAGAAATGACTTACTGAAAGCCAGCTCAGGGAAATGTTTCAAGGAGATGAAAGTGTTCTAAAACTGGATTGTAGTGATTGTCTACAACTACACAAATTTGCTAAGAATCATTTCGTGTTACATTTATAATGAGTAAATTAGAATAACTGTTTTAGCTTGGGATGGTGGCCATACCAAAACACCACCACCTAGGTAGCTAGAACAGTCGAAACACATTTTCTCATGGTTCTGGAGGCAGGAAATCCAAGGCCAGGGTGCTAGCAGTTGGCTTCTCCTATGGCCTCTCTCCTTGGTTTGTGGATGATTGTCCTTATTGAATCTCAGTGTGGGACCTTTTTTCTGTCTACATCCATGGTGTCTCTTCCTCCTTTTATTAGAGCACCTATCCACGGCTTCATTTTTACTTAATTCTCTCTTTAAAGGCCTCATCTCCAAATATAGTCACATTTAGTTACTGGGGCTCAGGATTTTAACATAATGAATTTTGGAGTGTGGCACAATTTAGTTTATTACATTATACTTCAAACTTTTGAGGGGGGGAAGGAAGAGCAAAGAATGGGGGGGTGGTAAGAGAGGGAGGCGCAGGGTTAAACGTCTTCTGAACTTCTGGCTCTGGCTCCTCCTACTTCACTCTGTCCTTGAGCAAGCACATCCACTTAGTTCATTCCAGTGGGTAAGTCTTGTAACAGCTGTTAAAGCAACTGTATGGAAATGCATGTCCCAACTGACTAATCAGCTGTATGCAATAAGCAAAGCATTTGAACCACATGAATGGATCCATTATCACATTGTTAATTATCCTGTTCAATGTTAAAATAATGGAGTGCTGCTGTGGAGAGATGTCCCCGTATGCTAAATGAGACCAACAAGTTATTGAAGAATATGAGTGTAACTGCATTTGGTTTTAAAATCATATACCTGGGGACTGGGGGATGACTCAGTTTGTAACAGTGCTTGCTGTGGAAACATGAGGACCTGAGTTCAAATCCCCACCACCCACATAAAAAGCTAATGGCTTCGGGTGCCTGTAACCCCAGCATTAGGAGGTAGAGACAGGTGGTTCCCAAGAACTCACTGGCCAGCCAGCCTAGCCAAAACAGCAAGCTTTCAATATATGAGAGACTGCCTCAGGCAGTAATTTGGAGAGCTACAGAGGAAGAAACTAGATGTCCTGCTCTGACAGTTGCATGTGTGTGCACTGGTACATGCACCCCCATGCTCACATGTATGTACCACACAGGCACACACACAGACATATGCATCATATATATGCTATATATCCTTTAGAACTTACTGAGAAGAAGGTAGGGGAGTACACCACATCGTAAGAGAGATCTGTTTTTAGAATGGTAATGGGCAGGTCTGCAAAAGAGGTTTGCCAGAACCTTTTGATTTTGGTTGGAAGTTTTCCATGAAGTACATATTATTTTTTTATTATTTAAACAACATCCATTCTAAAGACAGGGCCCTTTAGCCTCATCACCTCCAAAAGGCCCCATCTCTTAATACTGTTAAATACTTCAACATAAATTTTGGAGGGACAAAACTATTCAAACCATAGCATCCACTTCATACGTGCCATCAATATTATTAAAACTTTAGTGCTGTTTGAAATGGCAGTTATAAAAACAATTTTCCAGGGCTGGAGAGATGGCTCAGTGGTTAAGAACACTGGTTGTTCTTGCAGAAGACCCAGGTTCAAATCCCAGCACCCACCTGATAGCTAACAACTGTCCGTAACTCCAGTTCCAGGGGATCTGACAGCCTCTTCTGTCCTCCAAGGGCATTGCATAACATGGGTGCACTTACCTACATGCAGGCCATACACGCATACACATTAAAAAAAAAAATTCAGGCCAGGCATGGTGGCGCACGCCTTTAATCCCAGCACTCGGGAGGCAGAGTTCTGTATGACACACACAAAAAATTCAATAAAAATTTTAAAAGACTGTTGTTCCCATGATGCTTAAATGACAACGTGGGGTGGGAGAGAGTAAACAAATACAGAAAGCAGTCACAGATACTAGTGAGAGCCATGATAGAAATAAGCTGATGAGGCTAGGGCCAGGAAAGGCACTCCTGATAGGGGACTCAAGACCTTGGTCTTTATTATTATTTTATGTGTGTGAGTGCATTGCCTGCATGCAGGTAGGTGCACCTTCGTACAATGCTCATTGAGGTCAGAAGAGAGCATTGGATCCCCTGGAATTAGAGTTACGAACAGTTGTTAGTTGCCTTTTGGGTGCTGGGAATCAAACCCAGGTCCTCTGCAAGAGCAGCCAGTGCTGTT
>NW_008346683.1:7631915-7680369 GCF_000622305.1 Nannospalax galili
TTTTGTGTAAAAGTGGGCATGTGTCATGGAGCATTTGTGTAAGTAAGAGGACAACTTGTGGAGTTGGTTCTCTCTTTCCACCCCTATGGGCGGTCCCACGCACCGCGTTGCTGCTCGGGTCCCTGGCTCTCTGCGTTGCTGGGGTGCGCACATGTTGCGCACCTCGTTGCTGAGGCTCTCCGCGACTACTGGATGCTGGTGACTCTACTGGTCGCGGCGCTTCCAGGCGGTTCCGTTCCAAGCCACCCGGCACTCCCTCAAGGTATGCGATCCGCAGGCCGTCGGATCACGTGGGGAGGTGCGGGAACAGCAAAAGCAGAATCTTCCCGAGTTGTTGTTTACGAAGGGACAGCCCCCTCTGGAGAGACTGAATCGTAGGCAGTAAGACACAGAATTCAGCTCAGTCAGGTAGGTACAGCTCCTTTATTCAGTGACTCAGCTCAGCTCCAGGTCTTAGTAATTCAGCTCCGATTAATTAGGGGGAAACCAGGATATTTATAGTGTGGAGACAGTAGCAAAAGCCTTAGTTGATAGGTGCTTTGTAGGATGCCCCATTTACATGTAGTGGTGGGCTTCTGCCAGGCTGTCAGACATTGCCTGATTATCACACAGGAAAACCTGGCAGTTTCATGCCGACGGGCACAGACATTGCCTGATTATCACACAGGAAGACCTGGCAGTTTCATGCCCGAGGATATATATCTGTGATGGGCACTTCAAAAGGTGAGTCAGGAAGAGAGTAGGAAGGCACCCAGCTGAGAAAGGGAGTCTCTGCATATGAACGCCGAGCCGACTTGTGGCTATCGGGACATGTAGAGACTGCTACCTTAGACAGCAGGGGTCCCCAACATCGCTGAGCCGACTTGCAGCTATCGGGACATGTAGAGACTGCTACCTTAGACAGCAGGGGTCCCCAACACACCCCCACATGGGTTCCAGGGTTCAAACTCGGGTCACACGGCTTTGCATGGCAAGCATTTCTTGTCCCTGTGCCATTTTACTAGCCCTTGGTTTTAATTCTAAAACATCATAATTTTAAAATATATTATTGACCAAAAGGAATCAAATCCTTTTGCCTTACATCATGGACATTTTCCATGGTTTGATCAGACATCCTGTGGGAACATACTAAGGCAATAATACCACTTCTAGTCCATTCTACCATCATGTTTCCTAGTTTATAGGTTGGAGCACTGTGGAAGAATGAACTGTCCTTAGCTTCCCCCACCATTTCCCAGCAGGCTGTCATTCTCTATTCTGTCTCAGAGAAACGTGGCAGAGAGCAGGATTTGGGGCTTCACTCCAGCTTCTCTGATGGGCCAAGACTCTTAGGATGGCCCTGAGGCTGTGGCTGCATTAGAGCTGTACACACAACAGCTGAGCTTCTCTTGAGGTGCCCGTCAGTCATGGGAATATTTGCTTCCCTCATACTGCCTGCTGTTTGCTGCCTGCTGAAGGCCTCTACCAGCATCTAACCAGGCTCTGCCTCTGCTTTTCAACTCTTCTCTGTCTTTGCCCCTACAAACACCCCTTGCACCATTCCCTGACAACCCTGTTCTCCGGGGGCTACTCTGCCTATGTTCAGTTCTTTCCAGCAAACTCATTACGCACTTGCAAAGTGCCAGACTCAGTGGGATGATATACCGAGCACACAGTCTGGTGGAGGCAATCAGCCACATAAATAGACTTGTCAAGTGCTGAAATAGGAGTCTAGTATAAGCTCATCCGTTTATTTGCTGGTCACTGGGACAGAAGCAGAGGACAGAGATAAACAAGATGCCATCTCTGCCCTCACAGAGCTTCCATGCGATAGGAAAGGAAACATACAAGCAAACGAACAGTGTAGCTGACAAATCTAACAAAAAGGAAGGACACAGCATAGGCAGATGAGTGTGCTGTGGGGCTGTTAGATTTCTCACATGGTCTGATGTCACTACTGTAGCATATTAATAAATATGCAAGAGTTAATCATGCATAAAAGGATACAGAGAACATTCCAGACATTGAGGAACAGTGTGCGCAAAAGACTCTGAGATGTGAGAGTACACAGCCTAGTCTTCAGGAAGCCATAAGGAGTTTGGCATAGCTGGAGTTTGTGCTCCAGCAATGGATGCATTCTCAGCTGTCAACTAGCATAGCCAAATTCACATTTCAGTTAGACCACTTCTTCAGAGGTAACAGGACTGGGGACTGCTTCTTCAAGGTGACAACTTATGCCAAAAGGAACAAACAATCTGTGAACAATTATTGTTAAAAACTGGGTGCTAACCGGGGCTTGGTGGCACACACCTTTAATCACAGCACTTGGGAGGCAGATCTCTGTGAGTTCCAGGCCAGCTGGGGCTACTGGGAGACACTGCCTCAAAAAGACCAAAAAAAAAAAAAAAAAACCCAAACAAACAAACAAACAAAAACCCCCAAAACCCTGGGTGCTATAATTCCACCACTTGGAAAGTGGGGGGCAAGAGGATCAGAAGTTCAAGGTCATCATTGGCTACACAGTAAATTCAAGGTTGGCCTGGGCTACATAAGACCCTGTCTCAAAAATTTTTTTTTATTTGGTTATAAAAAATTATTCATGGTTACTGAGAGAATTTAGAAAATGTAAGAAACAAACAAAATTAAAATAATAATTTCATAAGTAGACATGAATTTATTGATATATATGTATCACATGGAGATCAAATACTAGAGATGATTTTATAGTCTTTTCCCCCTTCAAAGTATACTATAAACATTCTCTCAAGTCAGGAAACACATGAAAATCAAATTCTTTCTACTGGTAGAAAAGGTCAAATGTGATCAGAAGTTGGTCATTCAATGTTTATTAAATTACACAGAATACACAGTGATGAGTTTCAATAAATGTGTGTTGAATTAAGTATCAGTTAGAAATACCTTGGACCTGGGTAGGGAAGGTTTTGTAAAACAGTGTCTATAAAGAGAGGTCAAGCTCTGGTAAAAATCAGATGGGCATTTGACAATACACACAGTCTATCACTTGGTGATTGTTCATACCTGCAAGTTGTATTGTGGCACCAAAATATCATGTGGTAGCATTGATATTTCACCTCGTTCAATGCTGAAAAGAAACCAGTCGTTCATCCTGTGTGTCAGTCATGCTTTTCCATGTACCTCCTCTCTTGCTCTCAACATCTGAAAAACCTGGCTTCAGTGCTGAGGGGAAGAAAAATCACAAACAATATACTTGATAGCAGTATAGGAGAGACAGATATTGTGACTCAGGGAGGAATCGAGGACTGCTGAACCGAAGAGGCTTTGCAGTTCATGTTTTCAACTATATGTGTGTGAGGCTGTTGGATTGGCTCCTGTTAAAAAGCATTCCAAAATGAAAGGGAATTTACTTTTTCTTCCAGGTGAAAAATCTGATGTACCCATTCCACAATCATTCAGACCAAAATACTGTGCATTTTATAGTTTTGATATCTTCAGTGTCCTCCATCTTGTGACCATAAGACAGCTCTCCCCCTCTCAGCATCACATCAACATCCCACTGGGAAGGGGCAATGGTCAAGGGGAACGTAAGCTTTACTCTGGCCTGCAGACTCGGTAGTTGCACATATTACTTGAAACAACAGCCCATTCATGAGAACTCGATCATATTTTGAGGCAAGGGAGTCTGGGAAAAATAGTTTTAGTGGTTGGCCATGTGCTGGTTAAAATTTCCACACTCTTCCAAGGGACGGAGGAGAGCGTGGGCACCGGCGAACAGCCCGCAGTCTCCGCGCTGCGTGGTCTTCCCCAGGGCTGCAGACGCGGAGTTACAGGCTCTCCCTTGAATTCCTTCATGCTCCAAGTCACTGATTCTGATGTTTCAGATGATGATCCTGAGACTCCTGAGGACACGGAAGAGGAGATTCCGGTGGTGATCTGTGCGGCGGCAGGAAGGATGGGCGCGGCCATGGCCGCCATCAACAGCATCTACAGCAACACTGACGCCAACATTGTGTTCTACGTAGTCGGACTGCGGAACACTCTGTCTCGAATACGGTGACTTATACACTCTTTGGAGGGCTCTATTTTAATATTCTTTTTCTTCTTTTAGATGGGCCCTCTTTCTTGAGACTGACAGTTATTATTAGAATTATTGAGGGGTTGCCCTGGTTTTACATGGTGACTGCGCTGCTGTGCTGTCTAGCTGAGGAAATGCCGATAAAGCCTCATTACTTAAGTAGGAAAGTGGGTATTTCTGCAGATATGGATGGTCCAGTAAGCTAATGAACCTCAGTCCTTAAGCAGCTTATCTGAAAGAATTCATTTTCAGCTAGGTCTAATACTTGGGAGGCTGAGGCAGGAGAATCACAAGTTCAAGGCCTGCCTGAGCTACAGAGTGAGTTCAAGACCAGCCTAGGCAGCTGAATTGAGACCTAGTCTCAAAAGGCAAAAAAAAAGATCTAGGGATGTAGCTCATGGCAAAGTGCATGGGTCAAGACTTGGGTTCAATCCCTTATACTGTAAGGAAAAAAGTTCTCTTTTCGCTTTTTTTTTTTTGAGACAGGGTCTCCCTATAGCCCCAGCTTGCCTGGAACTCACTTTGTAGATCAGGCTGGCCTTGACCTCGAAGAGATCTGCCTGCCTCTGCCTCCCAGGTGCTGCCACCACTCCTGGATCCCTCTGTTTTTTTTAACCTGAGAGAATATTAACATCATCATTTAAATACCTCTTTGAGTCCTCACTAATTATGTGTGTGCTGGGGGGAGGAGGGTGTTGGAGTTTAATCTATAGTCTCACACATACTAAGCAGTTTTTACCAGTGAGCCATACTCTTAGCCCTATAATTTTTGAAAAACAAACTTTACATATCGTATTATAATTTTGAACTGAATTTTTCCTATCACATGCCATACTAAAAAATAAATTGGGCCGGGCATGGTGGCGCACGCCTGTAGTCCCAGCACTTGGAAGGCAGAGGCAGGAAGATCTCTGCAAGTTCAAGGCCAGCCTGGTCTACGCAGTGAGTTCCAGGACAGCTGGGGCTACAGGGAGACCCTGCTTCAAAAAGACAAAAAAATAAATAAATAAAATAAATAAAAAATAAATAAAAAAATTATGAGTTAGATTAAGAAGAAATCAACAGAAAATCAAATCTAAATGTATTGTAGAAATGGGTTAACTGTATGCTCTTGCTCTGGACAGTGCCTCCCTGAGCCCAGAAATTGAAAGAAAAAGCTGACAGATTTGACTGTATAACACAAGACCTGCTGAATAATGGAAAAAAATGGATTAACATAAAGTAGATCACTAGAGGGGCTGGAGAGATGGCTCAGTGGTTGAGAGCACTGGCTACTCTTGCAGAAGATTTGGGTTCAATTCCCAGCACCTGCACAGTGACTATCAGCCATCCATAACTCCAGTTCCAGGGGACTTGATGACCTCTTCTGACCTCCAAGAGTATTACATGACCCAGGTGCATTTATATACAGGCAGACAATACACTCATACACATAAAATAAAAATAATAAATTAGGGACTGGAGAGATGGCTCAGCGGTTAAGAGCACTGACTGCTCTTGCAGAGGACCCAGGTTTGATTCCCAGCATCCACATGGCGGTTAGAAACCATCCTTAACTCCAGTTCCAGGGGAATCCAAAGCCCTCTTCTGACCTCCACAGCACTGCACGACATGGGTGCACTCATGTACATGCAGGCAACACAGTGATACACATAAAATAAAAATATTTTAAAATAGATTTGTAGGAAGTACTCTCAACATGTATAATAGACAAAGGATTACTATTTATAATAAAAAAATTGTTGCAAAAATTTTTAAATATAAGTCTAGTAGAAAAATGAGCACAGACTATGAATAGACCCCAGAGCCCAGAATTTGATCCCTAGTACTGTAAAAAACAAAAATAAAAGTCAGTGTGGTTGCGCATGCCCATGATCCTAATACTCAGGAGGTTGAGGCAGGAGGATTGCAAATTAAAGACCTTGAGACCTTGTCTCAAATAAACAAAAGTTATCCAACTAGTCGACCAAGAAAGAACATTAACAGACAATTCATAGAAAACATACAAAGTCAACAAAGTGTGCTGTCTCCCAGTCCTTGGCTATTCAGTCCACCGACTCCCCAATTTTTAAATGTTTTCTCATTGAAGGAGAACACAAAAGTGGAAAACTGTATAAATCAACTGTACATCTTAGTTGCATCATCATAAAGTTACATCATACTTATGTGACAACCACCACATTTCTATCAACAGAGGCAAGTGTTCTGCCACTGAGCTACATCCCTGGCCCTCTTCCACCAATTTTCAATAAACAACTGTTGCTGTGTGTGGCTTTAGTCATTGCAAATTTAGTTTTGAGGTTGCTGCTATCAGGAATCTCACCGTGAATTGAATAAAAGATAGAAGTCCTGTGAGACTGAGCGACGAGGGGAGGGAGAGAAGGAAAGACAGGGAATGGGATAGAGGGGTAGGAGTGAGAGACAAAGTCATCTTTGGAGTCAAGAGGAGTTAAAAAGACTTCTGTCAGAGTCAAGGGCTTGGGAGGGATTCCCAGTGTTTCAGAGCAGTACCACATGGCAGGCAGGTCTGGCCACCACAGATGCTGCTTTGTAGAGAAAGAGAACATCTTGTTCTTCATTTCCTGGGAGAACATTTGGATGTGAGGAGCTACTTGGTTATTACTATTTTGCTTCATTTCCTTTGCAGGAAGAGTTATGTGATTGGGGGTGGGGTTGAAGTCAGTCCAGACAGGGAAGCAATCAGGACTTACTGACTGAGCTCAACTATGTTTATACATTTAAGCTTAACCTTGTAAGACCAAAAGAGATTAGCCCTGAGGTGATAGGCAAACCCAGGGAAGACATGAAATGTGTACTAGAGGATTTTTTGTCATCTCTTTAGAAAGTGGATTGAACATTCTAAACTGAGAGAAATCAACTTTAAAATTGTGGAGTTCAACCCTATAGTCCTCAAGGGGAAGATAAGACCAGACTCATCACGGCCTGAGCTGCTCCAGCCTGTAAGAGTCATGCACATGGTGGGGACAGTCCTGAATCCCTATTCATATGGAGCATTAGCCATCCAATGTACACACGGGGTATATTTGAAGTTTCACCCATACTAGATTGCCTCTGAGCTCTACTATTTGTAATTTAGAAGCCACCTGTCCCAGGAAGGATTTAAGATGGTTTATATAAGCATAACAAAGTTTTTAGAAAGAAATGAGGCATAAAAATGTAGTCTGCATTCATGTGTATGAATGTGTCTATGGGTGGGAGCTGGATGTGGTCCAGGTTGTGAGGCCAGGAAAACACATTTGAAGCACTTGGGCTAGTGTATGTATGGTGCTTGATAATTACAATCAGCTCTGAGTCTCCCAGCAGCTAAGGAAAGCCATCAGCATGATGGTTATGTGTCTCAGTGTTGGCCATAAGCATATTTTAGGAGACACCAGTGGTTTTCCTAACACTGGAAATAATAAGCATTTTCTTGCTAAAGTGCTCACAAAGGGTTCCTCTCCTGCATGAAGAGTAGTGGTGTGTGTGTG
Organism: Nannospalax galili; assembly: GCF_000622305.1. Classification (NCBI taxonomy): domain Eukaryota; kingdom Metazoa; phylum Chordata; class Mammalia; order Rodentia; family Spalacidae; genus Nannospalax; species Nannospalax galili. Next base: position 7,639,437 of record NW_008346683.1, read on the forward strand.
TGTGTGTGTGTGTGTGTGTGTGTTGTGTGCACATGTGTATGTGTGTGTTGATGCACACAAAGGAGACCAGGAGGATGTGGGTGTTTTCCTCTATTGCTTTCTCCCTTATTCCCTTGAGACAAGGTCTCTCACTGAACCTGGAACTTGCCACTTTTCAGCTGAGCTGGTGTCCCACAAGTCCCAGCAATCTTCCTGTTTCCACCTTTCTCCCTCCACCTCTCCTAGTCTCCCTACTTGTCCCACCAGCATGGCCACACCCAGTTTTTTAAAAAATGTTTTATTATTATTTTTAATTTTATTTTATATATATGCGTATATTGCCTATGTGTAGATAAGTGCAATGCCCGCGCAGGACAGAAGGGGCCGTCGGATCCCCTGGAACGGGAGTTACAGATGGTTGTTAGCTGCCATGTGGGTGCTGGGATTCAAACCCAGGTCTTCTGCAAGAACAGTCAGTGTTCTTAACCACTGAGCCATCTCTCCGGCCCCCCCACACCCAGTTTTTTACATGAGTGCTTGGGATCCAAGCTCAGGTCCTCCTCATGCTGGTGCAGTGCTTTTCCCACCAAACTGGCTCCCCAGTCCAATAGCAGTGCTTTTGATGGCAAATCCTAGCACAAAATAAAGGAAAAAAAAAAAAAAAAGACAGATGTGGCACACACCTTTAGTCCCAGCACTCGAGAGGCAGAGGCAGGTGGATCTCTGTGAGACTGAGGCCAGTCTGGTCTACATAGAGTTCCAGGCCAGCTGGGGTTACAGGGAGATCCTGTCTCAATTTTTTTTTTATTCTTTGAGAATTTCATACAATCTCTTTTGATCATATTCACCCCAGCTCCTCCTCTTAACTCCTCCCAGATCCACACCCACCTCCCTAGCACCCACCCCCCAACTTCAGGTCCATACCAACCTCCTTAGCTCCCACTTTAGGTCTACATCCATCTCCCTAACTGCCTCCCAACTTCAGGTCCTCTTTTTAAAAAATAACCATGGATGCCAACTTGGTCTATTTATATACTCCTGGGTGTGGGGCCATCCACTGGAGTATGGCTGACCTCCCCCAAGAGCCATTTTGATTTCAGTTTTAGACTTTCCAGCCACCTCCTACAAATGCTTGTTACTTAAGTCCGTCCTTTCCAATTAAATTCTAAACCCTCTATTTGTGACAGGATCTTTCCCCAATTCCAGATACCGACTGTCAGAATGCCAGGTGGGTTAAGATGATTAAACGTCACTAATGAAAATGTAAAACTCCCACCAATGCATTACTGTTTTCTGGATCAAAAAGCTAAAGGCTGAACCTGTTGGTGAGACAAACGTGTGTGCTTGTGTGTGTAGTGTGTTAAGACTGATTTAGTTATCTAATTGATGGAAGGTAGAGGAAAGCAGGCCTGCTCCCCACTGTTGTTTCTCTTGTTTTAACAGCTGAATTTTGTTCGATTTTATCTCCCCCTGCTTATCCACCAACATGAGAAAGTCATCTATCTGGACGATGATGTCATTGTACAAGGTACACTCGCTGGCTGCCAAGAGCCTTTGGAAGGGCACAGCTAAGTAGATTGACTGTCTCTTCATTTTCTGTGCTGTTAGTTGCCTAGTGACTTGGAATGCTTTTGAAAATGAACACGGCATTGTTGAGGGCCTAATTGCCAAGTCTTCAGAAACTACCTTGAGAGCCTCTTCTCTCTGTATCCCTAAAATATGTGGAAGTAAAGTGTCACTGAAGACAGGAGCAACCTAGGCTGGGAGTGTGAATGCTGTGTTCTAGCAGCTCCACGTGCAAATGGGATGAGCATTGCCACAGAAACTGCACTGCAGCAGAGACTTGATCAGTTCAGACTTCACCATCTGAACTCACCAAGTCGCTTCCTAAATTGGCACAAGCTATCCTTTTTAAGGCCAAATGAAGGATCCTGTACTCTCCTGCTCTGAGGCTTCATCTAGCCCTGAAACATGTACTGCTTTAACTGCTGGTACTTCCAAATTCAGGTGACATCCAAGAACTGTATGACACCACCTTGGCCTTGGGTCATGCAGCAGCCTTCTCAGATGACTGTGATTTGCCCGCTGCTCAAGACATCAACAGACTTGTTGGACTACAGGTGGGCACACCATCTTGGAAATTCTATCCTGACCCTTCTGCCCTGGACCCCTGCCCTTCCCCACTACTCAAAATGATTTCAATCTACACTTCGAAAGCTTTGACAGTCAGTGGGAACTTTGAGAAGGCGGAATGGATTTTTTGGGCAGGAGGTGGGGGTGGGGGCACGCGTTTGTTATTTCATGTCCACTCAGGCCAGTTACTGTGACCGGTTCTTCAGAAGTCCCACTTTCTTAAGCTGAAACACGGCACTGATACTGTCTATTCTGTTGTTTTTACGAGCTGTAATGGAATACCTGGAAGTATCCAGAGTGTAGTAAATGTTCTAGAAATGACAGCTGATACACTGCTCATAACCACACTGTTAGAAATCATAAGCACACTCTGTTAGAGATGTGGCTAATGATGAAAAGGCTCATGGAGCCTCTGGTTCTGTTTCCTGAGTTTTGACTATTTTCTTTCCCTTTGTCCCACCGTCCCTCTGTCCCTTCCTTGCTACAGAAGAAAAATGTGATTTTGTTCAAGGTTTAAAGACCTCCTAACCCTGGTAGAAATGGGGAAAAAAAAAGGAACCTATATATAATGCTGAAAAATTTTAAAGTAGCTTTGAAATGCAAGGTACTATTAAGCGTTGAATGTTTTTCATCAGAGTTCTATCAAGTAATTTTTTTTCTATCAAGTAATTTTATATGCAACATTTAAGGCCCATGGAAGGTGTAGGCTCTGGATTAGACCCAATTTGGCCAAAATTCTGGTGCTACCACTTAGCATTTCATGATTTTGGACAAGTTACAATTTTAGGAATAAACCCTGCCTCCATGTGTCAAATACAGGTAATAATGGTACTTCCTGTGTTGTTCTTGTGAAAGCTAAATTAGTGAATACATGTAAGTTGTTAGTTGTGGTGAGTGAGGTAATGTGTGTCGAGTTTTTAAGAGGAGGGCCTGGCCTGCAGACACTGTTCATGTATCTCCATTACGCTTATGTCACAGCATCCCACTGAGGTAGATATGTAGCAGTAGAAAAAAACATGTCTAGTCTTACACTTCCTTCACTCAGCAAGCACTGAAGCCTTGCCATGGAGCTGACACTGTTTTGGGTGCTGGTTACACAGTACACAGCACTAAGCTTTCTGACTTTTGTTAGCTTGTAATCAAGAGACAGGAGACATACAGTATCACAGTAAGCAGGTAAAATAGTTAATAGAAGATTGGGGTGGAGGTGAGGTTGAATTTAGACAGGGGTCGAAGGAAGGCTCCATTGGGACAGGGCTGTTTGAGCTGATAACTGAAGGACTTGAGGGAGGCTCCTATGCAGCTATTTAGAGGAAAGCATTCAGGAAGAAGCACTAGCAAACACAGAGGTCCTGAGATGAGTGTGTCCAGTGGTCTGATGTGCTAAAGGCGCTTAGTTTGGCATGGCAGATGAATCAAGGTAGAAAGTAACAGAAGTTGGAGAAGTAATGGGGTCAAGTGGTAGAGGTGTACTGTCCATGTTTGGAACTCTGGCCTGTGTGTGTGTGTGTGTGTGTGTGTGTGTGTGTGTGTGTTTCTGGGAACCAAACCCATGGCCTCCCACATGCTATGCTAGGCAAATGCTGTACTACCGAACTATATCCGTTCCCAGCACCTACATGGCAGCTCAGTTGCCCTCTTCTGGCCTCCTTGGGTACTGTCCTAGTTTGTTTCTCAATTGCTGTGAAAAAACACTCTGAACACTACCAACCTGGGGAGGAAAGGCTTTATTTATCTTACATCTCCCAGGTCACAGTTCATCAGGGAGCCCAAGATAGGAACTCAGGGCAGGAACCTGGAAGCAGGAGCTGGAGGAGCACAGGCCATGGAGGAACACTGCTTACTGGCTTGCTCACCTGGCCCCTGCTCAGCCTGCTTTCTTATGCAACACAGGCCCACCTGCCCAGGGGTCGCACCACCCACAGTGCGCTGGGCCCTCCCACATCTCTCATCAAGAAGATGCCCCTCAGACATGGCCACAGGCCAGTCCAATAGAGGCAATTCCCCAACTGAGGCTCCCTCAACCCAGGTGTGTCAAGTTGACACTAAAGCTATCCAGCACAGGTACTAACATACACCAGGTATGTATGTATTCAGGCAAAACATTTACACATAAAATAAAAAATAAACCTTTAAAAAGTGACTGTGAGGTGCCCAGCCCTAAGTAACCCATCTACAATGCAACTCTACGTTGAAGACTCAGGGAACATGATGGAAGGTGGGGCGGGGAGGGAGGTAGAGTGTTAGAACCAGGGAGCAAGCCACCGGCTGCTACTAAAGGAATCTAGACATGAAAGGGAAGCTACACCTTGAAATCTCCATAGTGTGGTCATCTAACAAGGTCTGTGACAAAATCAGTTGACATGCCAAGGTAGATGGGAAGAATTTCAAGGGGTCCCACCTCAAGATGAAGAGCTGCAGGCAATCAAGGAAGGGGACAGGAAATTAAGAGGGAGTTGGGGGGACATGGAGGGGGGCTGGGGAGGACAAAAATGGAGCAGACTATACTCATGTATGATGTTCACACAAAAAAATTAAAATTAAAAATATTCCATTCTGTTCTTTTGTAGAACACATACATGGGCTATCTGGACTACCGGAAGAAGACCATCAAGGACCTTGGCATCAGCCCCAGCACCTGCTCTTTCAATCCTGGTGTGATTGTTGCCAATATGACCGAATGGAAGCACCAGCGTATCACCAAACAGTTGGAGAAATGGATGCAAAAAAATGTGGAGTATGTATGTGTGGTCTACTGCCACTGTTCCCAGGCTTGGGAACAAAGTGACTCAGCTAATTTTCTATGCACAGTTTAGGGGGTTAAGAATATTTCAGATATCTGAAGTCAGATTTTCTTACAGAGTCTCTTGTTGAGAAAGAAAGAAAAAGAGGGCACAGACGAAAATCTTTCCCCAAATGAAATAAATCTGAAGAATGGAGATACTGTGGACAAGGATTCTCATATCATGCATTTTCTTAATAAGTTGTTAAAAAATGTGACTTGATTTTTTTCTGCTGAAAATCTTAATTTATGGTTGAGTTTCTGTTTCATAGATTTCTGTGTGTGTCTGAGAGGGAGGGAGGGGAGAGAGAGAGAAAAAACTGTGTGTGTCTGAGAGGGAGAGAGAGAGAGAGAGAGAGAGGGAGAGGGAGAGAGAGAGAGGAATATTAAAAGGCAGGAAGACTCTTAAACATAGCAGGCAACAAACTTTATTAAAAGTAAAGAAACAGCCGGGTGTGATGGAGCATGCCTTTAATCTCTGCACGCAGGAGGCAGAGGCAGGCAAATCTCTGTGAGTTCAAGGCCAGCCTGGTCTACATAGTGAGTTCCAGGCCAGCTGGGGCTACAGGAAGACCCTGTCTCAAAAAGACCAAAAAACAAACAAACAAAAAGTAAAGAAACAGGCACATATACACACACTCACAAAGAAACGGCTCTCCACAAGTAGACAGGATTTGGAAACCAAAATGTAAAGTCCCTAGGAGGGCTTACATGGTTTTTTGCTTGGTGTTTTGTTTTGTTTTTTGAGACAGGGTCTCCCTGTAGCTCCAGCTGTCCTATGTAGACCAGGCTTGGCCTCAATCTCGCAGAGATCCAACCTGCCTCTGCCTCCTCTGCTGGGATTGTCTTCTAAGTGTTCTTGGTGGTATGGGATGGGTCCCTCTCCCTAATTTGGGTTGATCAATTTTAAAAAAGAGAGAGCTGATAGGCTCATAGCTCCAAGCTCAGGTATGTCTAGGACTGACCTTGGACTTGTCTAGATTGGACAATTGGAAGGGGGTGGGTGGGGGCATAGGGGGAGAAATGGCCCTGCCAGTGGGAGAAAAAGCCTGCCAAGCATGTCTCTTTGTCGGAGAGTGAGGTGAGAAAGGAGCCAGAAGTTTGCCATCCTTGTTGTTTATCACTGGCCCTTTCCTTATCTTCCAGTTAAGACACTTGGCTAACGTCTAGTCCCTCAATTGTATTTCCTGTCAGCCTTTTATCTATTTTAATACTACCATAACTTTGAACTTGTTAAGTTACTCTAAATAATATCAGTTTTATTTTCTGTGTCTATCAAAAAAACCCTAAGAGTTAAAGTGACAAAATACCAGGGATGGAGAGAGGGCTTAGCAGTTAAGAACACTGATTGTTCTTGCAAAAGACCCAGGTTCAAATCCCAGCACCCACACGGCAGCTGACAATTGTCTGTAACTCCAGTTCCAGGGGGTCCGAGAGCCTCTTCTCTCCTGTGTGGGCATTACACGATATGGGTGCACTTACCTACATGCAGGCAATACACGCATACACATAAAAAAAATTAAAAAAAAATAAAGTGACAAAATACTAACACATATTAACACCTGAACCTAGGTGATGTACATGGGAGTCTGTGACCCTAGGTGATGCTTGGAGATTGAGCTCTTTGATTTACACAAGAGCCTGTGACTGTGGTATCCATGGGAGGTGGATTCTATGTGATATGTATGGGAGTGCTTGGTTTTCTACAATTTTGTATGGTTTAACAATTTTCAAAATAAAGTTGGGAGCGGGGCATGATGCACATCTATAATCCCAGCGTGTGGGAAGTGGAGGCAGAAGGATGACTTCAAGGTCATTTTCAGCTATCTAGAGAGCTCAAGGTCAGTTTGGGCCACATAAGACCCTGTCTCAAACAACAAAAAACCCTAAATAAAAAATAAAAGTTGGAGAAAAGTGGTTGTTTAGTGAAGGAAAAGCCTTACATATTTTTTTGAAAGAACTCTGTTAGTGTCTACTTTGTGTTTGTGAGGGCTGCAGACCAAATGTGCTTTTCTATCCCATTTCCTAGAGAAAACCTCTACAGCAGCTCCCTGGGAGGAGGGGTGGCCACCTCCCCAATGCTGATTGTATTTCATGGGAAATATTCCACCATCAACCCTCTGTGGCACATCAGACACCTGGGTAAGTATTTTAGAAACAATACAAGTGTGCGTTTTATGTCTCTAGTGAGGAACGGGGCTGTGCCATAGCTCCTGGATTCTCAATTCAAACCCCTGGGGTGACCCTGGAGGAGGCCACTTAACCCTCAGGCTCAGACCATGCAGGTGCAAAACGGCATCCTTCATTGCCTGAGGGGTACTAATGCTTAGTGTATAGTTAGGTACGCAATGACCTATGACTGAGCTAGAGCTCGCATCATTCCAGATCCTTTCTTGCAATGGCCTACAGTGGACCAAACCTAATGACGTAGTATGATGGCATAACATAGCTTCAGATGGCATTTTAATGCTGGGGGGGGGGGGAACGACACTGAGGACTGAATCCAGGGCCATATGCGTGCTAGGCAGCATACACTCAGCTCCCAAATGTCTTTAAAAAGCAGTTGCTTACTGACTCTCCTATGAGAACCTTTGGCATTCTTTTCTTCACTGTAGGAGCGCAAACTCTATAGAGTATGGATAGCCTTTGTTCTGTGGTACTGGAGATTGAACCCAGGGCCTCATAGTATGCATATGCCCTATCACTGAGCTGCAGCCCCAGTCCTACAACTATGCTATTACATGATCTTGAGCAGGTGACTCAACTCCTGTGTAAATTGAAGCTAACAGCATCTGATAAAGTTTTATTAGCATAAGGAATACATATAAATTACTTAGTACAGAAGACATTCATTCCAGCAAATGAAGCCCTTATCTGAAACCACTGGGCCAGACTTGTTTATATTAGAAATGTTTTGGATTTCAATAAATAAAAACATGTGGGGCTAGGGATGTATAGCCCAGATGGCAAGTGCTGCATAGCATGGAGGAGATCCTGGGTTCAATTCTGAGCACCAAAAACCTGGTGGTGTACACCAGGAATCCCAGCATTGACAGAGGCAGAAAGATCAGAAGTTCAAGGTCACCTTCAGCTACCTAGCAAGTTGGAGGCCAGTCTGGGCTACATGAGATCCAGCAAGTAACACCTGCCAAAGGAGCTATTTTTTAAAAAAATATACTTATTATTATTATTTTTTATATGTATGAGTGTATTGCCTGCATGTCTGTGAGCGCACCTGTGTAGTGCAATGCAGAGGAGGTCAGAAGAGGGCTCCGGATTCCCCTGGAACTGGAGTTAAGGATGGTTTGTAGCCGCCATGTGGGTGCTGGGAATCAAACCTGGGTCCTCTGCAAGAGCAGTCAGTGCTCTTAACCACTGAGCCATCTCTCCAGCCCCCTACAGGAGATATTTTGAAACCTTACTTTTTAAAAAATTTTATTTTATTTATTATTTTTATTTTATGGTAATGAGTGTATCGCCTGCTTGTATGTGAGTCACCCGTGTCGGGCAATGCCGCGGAGGTCAGAAGAGGGCTTCAGATTCCCCTGGAACTGGGGTTAAGGACGGTTAGTAGCTGCCATGTAGGTGCTGGGAATTGAACCAGGTCTTCTGCAAGAGCAGTCAGTGCTCTTAACCACTGAACCATCTCTCCAGCCCCTTTTGTTTTTAAGACCAACTAAGAATTGGAGCCAATGAGCAGAATGAATTTATCAGGTGCACATTATATTGGAAAAAACTGAGCTAGGTGGGGCTGGAGAGATGGCTCAGGTTAACAGCACTGGCTGCTCTTGCAGAGGATATGGGTTCAATTTCTAGCACCCACAGGGTGGCTAACAACCATCCATAACGTCAGTTCTGGGGAATCCGATACTCTCTTCTGACTGCCGCAATCATTGCATGACATGGGTACATTTAAATACATGCAGGCAAAACACACACATTAAAAAAAATAATAAAAGAGAAAAAAACTGAGCTGGTTATAGGAAGAAAGTATTCACACTAGTTCTTATTATTGTGTAAAGAGTTGCATCCCTTTTTAAGTAAAAAAAAAAAAGAGCCAGGCCTGGTTTTTGATCCCAGCACTTGGGAGGCAGAGGCCGGCAGATTTGAGTTCAAGGCCAGTCTGGTCTACATAGTGAGCTCTAGGCCAGCTGGGATTATAGGTAGACCCTCTCTCAAACACCCCCCCCCCCCAAAAAAAAAGAAAAGATAAAGGTAAAGTCAGATGCAACTGGGCAAACTGAGTTCCCATTTCCTCTCAATAATACTGCATAGACGGCACGTACGCCATTCCCAAAATCCCCCTCCCCTGGCTTTCCTGAGCATATGCACCAGTAAGTGTAAGGCAAGGAACCCAGGGGCACTATCCCCCCTCTGGCTTTCCTGAGCATATGCACCAGTAAGTGTAAGGCAAGGAACCCAGGGGCACTAGAATGTCATTCAATTTGAATTATAATGTCCACTGTTTAGCCAAATCTCACCATTTCCATGTGCAGGGAATCCCATCAAAGTGGAGGTCAATAACGTATTTGTAAGAACAGCAATATGGTGCTTAGAGCTGGGCTGGGGAGATGGCTCAGCAGATAAAAGCACTTGCTGTGCAAATATAAGAACTGCAGCTCGGATTCCTGGAACCCATGGAAAAGTCAAACAAATGTGATGGCCACCTGTAGCCCATTGCTCAGGAGGCAGAGCTGGGATTCTGGGGGCAAGCTGGCTACCCAGACTAGACATGATTGGCAAGTCCTGGGTTTAAGTGAGAGATCCTTGTTTTGATAAAGTGGATAGAAACCGAGAAAGAAACCTCACATCAACTTTGGGCCTCCACACACATATGAATATTGCCTATACACACAAACACCACAGACACATACAAAAAGGGAAAAAGGACAGAGCAGCTTATGATCATAAAGCAAAGACTCAGAATTATACCTTGTGAAATATCTACTGTCAAGAAGAAACAATCTTCAGAAGAAAAGAATTTGTTTTTCTTTGTAGGGTGTGAAATCAAGTGGGCCTGCACTATCAATCTATAGGGCAATCATACTGAAAAACAACTTGGTTTACTGTTGTTTTGGGTCTGGAAAGCAATGTTACCACTAAGGAATACTAAGTTTGGGTCTAAAGAGGAAGACAATTTTTTTTTTTTTTTGGTGTTTTTGAGACAGGATCCCCCTGTAGCCCCAGCTAGCCTGGAACTCATGCTATGTAGACCAGGGTGGCCTTGAACTCACAGAGATCCACCTGCCTCTGCCTCCTGAGTGCTGGGATTAAAGGTGTGCGCCACCACGCCCGGCCTGGAAGACACTTTTTTAAAATTATAAAATATATGTGGAAGGTCTTGGGTTTGATCCCCAGAACCCCAAAAATAAGTAAATAAATAACACCTATAAAACAAATTTAGCTAAAGCAATTTCATCTCCCAAACACACCCTTCTGAGGGTCATGGAGCTGAGGTGAAGAAGCCTTACTCCGTTGGCTTTTGACATCAAAGTGCCTCTTCCCAGATGTGGGTTTCCTTTGTGCAGAGTCACTAGAAACGGTTAATTATTCAGTTATGAGAACACAGCTCGCAGTAACTACTGCTTACAGTAACTATCTCCTCTATTATGGCTGTCTTCATGCCCATGCTCATGACTAACAAAGCCAGGTTCTGTTATTAACAGCATACAATGGAATAATACAACCTTGGCTAGTCATCCTCTCTTCTTAGTCACTGAAATGCACAAGTGTTTGTGTCTAAAATTCCCTTTGATGGAAAGAAATTTTAACAGCAGAGGATATTTAGTTTTTATAAACTGCATTTGCATGATCTTCTAGAAGTAGTACAGAAATACTCTGAGCAATGGCAATATTAATATATCTTCACTGAATAACCCTTTAGTTTATTTTAAACAATGAACTTGTAGCTTTGCATAGTGGGAGTATCACAGTCAAAGGTTTATCTGGGGTGTGATTATTGCTAATTGAAAACTTGCCATGGACTTATGTCCAATTTTTAACATAAAAATTGTATTCTCTAACGAGCCTATTCTTTTCTTCTGTATACACTGAAGGCTGGAATTCTGATGAGAGATATTCAGAACATTTCCTGCAAGAAGCTAAATTACTCCACTGGAATGGACGACATAAACCCTGGGATTTTCCTAGTGTTCACAAAGACTTATGGGAAAGCTGGTTTGTTCCAGACCCTGCAGGGATATTTAAACTCAATCACAACAGCTGATACAATCCAATATTTAAAATAATTCCTGGATAAAATCGGAATTTCCCCTTTGTAGCCTACGCTAACTTTGTTGTTTATGAACATATCATACCTTTGATATATGTGATCCCCAATAAAAGAAATAAAAACTACTGTGTACAAGTTGTACCTTGGATCATATAGGCAGATTTAGCTTCTTGAAGTACAAGTGATAACTGGGTCTCTCTCTTCTTCTGAGATAGGGTCTCACTATGTATCATTTGAACAATGACAATTATAGCCAAAAAATTAAAAATTCTCTGATTTTTCACATGCAAGTTTTTGTTGTTGTTGAGATAGGGTCTCACTACGATATAGCCTTGGCTGGCCTGGAATTCACTATGTAGACCAGGCTGGCCTTGAACTCATAGAAATCTGCTTGCTTCTGTCTCCTGGGAGCTGGGATTAAAGATGTACATCACCACACCCAGCTGCAGGTTTTTTTGAAAACAATATCGTCTTTTATAAAAGTCACTGAATTAAAAAATATAGATGCCAAAAAAAATTTTAAAAAAAAGAAAGAAAAGAAGGGGTTGGAGAGATGGCTCAGAGGTTAAGAACATTGACTATTCTTGCAGAGGACTGAAGTTCGAATCCCAGCACCCACATGGTAGCTAACAACTGTCCGTAACTCCCGTTCCAGGGGATCTGACAGCCTCTTCTGTCTTCCACGTGCATTGCATGACACAGATGCACTTATCTACATGCAGACAATACGCGCATACACATAAAATTTTTAAAAAAAATTTAAAAATAAAGATGTCGGGGACTGGAGAGACGGCTCAGTGTTTAAGAGCACTGGCTATTCTTGCCGAAGACCTGGTTTCAAATTCCAACACCCAAATGGTGACTAATAACTGTCTGAAATTCTAATTCCAGGGCATCTGATGCCCTCTTCTGTTTTTGGACATTGCCTGACATGGATGCACTTACTTACATGCAGGCATAACACTTCTACACATAAAATAAATTTTAAAAAGATTAAAAAATATAGAGATGTTTGTAAAAAGAAAATATGCACATTTTAATGATTTTCCTCATGTATTATTGTACATGTTAAACATAACAGAAAGCAAACTGTCCTCAGGGGGAAAGAATACCATTAAGTCCTGCTACAGAAAAAGCCTGCACCTTAAGCATAGCCATTCTTAATATTTATTGTAAAAACCATCAGACTTTCATATGAATTTAAAAATCTCTCAGTATTAATGAAAATCTCCCATCCTGTCAGTACAGGACACACCAACATTTACTACTCATCTTTCATTTCAATGAAAAACACCACGATTGTATACCTGGAACATCCTCACACCCATTCTAGTGAGTGTTTGCCATAATTTAAGGATATTTTCTCCACTCAAATAAGGAACTCTATGGTAAAACTACAATAGTTATATACCAAAGCAATACCTAGTTACATGCTTTACATATTCCCATGAAAAAATAATTCAATTGCTCCTAATCCCTGATGCAAGGCACTTCAAAGCACCTGCACAAAATGTCCATGTAAACAGTACAGTGCACCATTTAAATAACATGAATGACTTACACACAGCGTGACCTAGACTTAAGGAAAAATAAAATCCATCACTGCCACAGCTAAAAGGCATATTAAGAGTCACAAGAAATTGTTTCTCTTATTATAAATAGAACAGGCTACAACTTCCTGTGGGGAGTATAAAAACCTCACTGTCATTTCATATCGCTAAAACTGCATGCTCCCTGGGTATGCATAAAATCAGATAATCAGGAGTGATCAGGAGTGAATGTAAATAGGAGTTCTGAACACCCAGCTTTAACATCCAGCCCTAATGGTCTGGACCATTTGTAGCACCATGGAAAATGCAGTAGAAAACCACAAAGGTATATAACTCCAAACAACCTTTTCACGTAGTCCATGGCAACAGCAATGATGCACAGAAAGAAGTTTTTAAATTAACTTTACCTAGCAAGAAAAGTTTTGCATTATTTTAGTACATCTCATGTACATGCAGCACCAGTTTAAATGTTATTAAACACTCCAGCATCTTGTTGCTCACACTGAAAGTTCATTTCTTAGAACTTTCCATGCCACAACCTTATAGCCAAGGAGGATAAAAATAGAAAGTGATAACCACTGATAGGGAAATGCAGGTCCTTTCCCATCGAGTAAACCACAGATGAGTGACAGCTGTAGGTCTACTGCAGTCTCAGGAACCCACCAGCTCAGCAGAACAGTTTCTGCCTGCTAGAAGATTAACAAAGGTGTAGGAGACCAAAGGCAGGGCTCAAGGCCGTGCAGGGAAGGCTATACTCGGGGCATCTGATAACTAAGCAACTCTCACACACACCACTGGGAAAGTAAAGAGGCTGAGTGCGACTACAACTCAGGGAGCCCCGAGTTTACCCTCGGTCACCAAAAAAAACCAGACTCCACTGAGATTAGTCGGCTTTGTAGATAGAATCAGCCCATCTGCCTCTCTACCAGTGAGACTCTTGGCATACCCTTCTTGGGCATTAAAAGGGATATCTGGAGATATGCACAGTGGAGACTCAACTGCAAATATTCAGACTGTTGCCCTTAAAAATTACAGATCAGCCGGGCACACGCCTTTAATCCCAGCACTTGGGAGGCAGAGGCAGGTGGATCTTTGTGAGTTCAAGGCCAGCCTGGTCTACATAGCAAGTTCCAGGACAGCTGGGGCTACAGGGAGACCCTGTCTCAAAAAAAAAAAAAAAAAATTACAGATCAAAGTAATTCCTCAAAGAAAATCAGTTTCTTCATAAATGAAATGTAGCATATGAAAAGCTGGAATGATAGTTAATTCAAATACAAAAGCTCATATACAAAACCCCTACTTTTTTCTTCCAAACTACTTAGACTCAGACAGTTGATTCTACCATACAACTGTTCTGTACTATAGTTACACCATTAAAGTACTGTCAATACTAAAATACCAGTTAGCACACTGAGGTTCTATGTCTTGACAACTGCATTAAAACTGCAGCACTGTGGTGGGGCTGGGAAGCACCGTCCTTAAATGCAGCTTCCTTCTTCTTGCTCCTGCGCCCCACAGTTATTAAAGGAAGGAATCTGGTCTGTGAATGGCTGTGTCATCCACTGCCCATTTGGAATGTCATTGAGAGCGGATTCTCCTCTTGACTCTGAACTGGTGGGTGCTGGGAAGGGAAAAGAATGCTAGCTTATTTTCAAGTCTCAAATGATCTAGATGGAGATTTTATTTATTTTTTATTATTTTATTTATTATTTATGCCTGCATGTAAGTTAGTGCACCTGTGTTGTACAATGCCCATGGAGGACAGAAGAGGCTGTTGATCCCCAGGAACTGGAGTTACGGACAGCTATTAGCTGCCATGTGTGGGTGCTAGGATTCGAACCCGGGTTTTCTGCAAGAACAGTCAGTGTTCTTAACTGCTGAACCATCTCTTCAGCCCAAGATTTTATTTATTTATTTTTGTTGCTATTACAGTTTTGAGACAGGGTCTCCTTGTAGTCCCAGGGATTGTCTCTAGCCTGGAACTCGCTATAATGTCCAGGCTGACCTCTAATTCACAGAGATCCTGCTGCCTTTGCCTCCCAAGTGCTGGGATTAAAGGTGTGTGCCACCACACCCAGCCAAATGGCACATTTCAAAAGTGCAACAAAGGAGAATTATTAAAATGCTTAGCAAGTTTCTTAGAACAATGCTAAGTCTCTATTTGATTTTCGGATAGAGGAGTGGTCAGCCCTCATTTGTTATTCAAGGAGGAAAATGCAGGTTGGTTGGTATAGAAGTCATGACTTAAGAACGTGAGCTGTGAAAAATCTGTGCGGTTCAGTACTGCTTGGCAATCACATTTTCATCACTGGTCACTAATTACATTTGTAGACGGCTACTATTACTCTTCGGTAATCACTCTCTGCTGCTATGGCACTCCCCCTGCCCCAATCCTTTGGAAGGTGCACATCTGGAGGGAAACATACCTAGCCCGTTTGAGAAGCTACAAGGCTCAGTACTGCATGGGTTTTCACCATAAGCACCGCCGTACGCTGCTTCATAGCCCGGATCGTACTTCTCTTCCTTAACAGCCATCTTCTTTGCATCCTCTGTGGGAAGGGTAAAAAAGGACTGAACTGCTGTGTAAGAGCTGTGTATGCACATACAGCTGAGTTATGTCATTTGCTATACCTTTTTATTTATTTTTAAGGATTTTTTTTTTTGTTTTAAAATGGTCTTCCTGTAGCCCCAGTGGACCTGGAACTCCCAATGGAGACCAAGCTGCCTAAAGCTCATAGAGACTTGACTGTCCCTGAGTCTTGGGATTACAATCATGTGCCACCTCATGCGGCTTATTTCTATTTTTTATGTTATTTTTATTAGTTTTTTTCTTCATCAAATTGCTATCATTTTCTAAACTCTGCAGCATACACTAACTCCCAAGAATTGCAAAACCCCAGCAGATTCAATTTTAGGCAAGTACGATGTTTTAGACCCTCAAGGTATGTGGGTAAGAGAGTAGATAGAAAACCTTGGTACAAGATCTAAACAGGGATAGCATCTGTTATTAGAACACTGGCTACAATAGCTATTTTCTTTTGCTTTTCAATCTTCAACTTCCTTTCTGGTATGCATATACACAAGAAATCAAGAGTGCGAACAGTTACAAACCTTGGGCAAGCTGTAGGTCAAATGTATATTGCACCTCCTGAACATCTGTGTTTCGCTCAATGCCTTTCAGCTGATCCCTCAAGTCTTTCAGCTTAATGTAGTAGTGAACTTTGTCCTGCGCCCTGGGAAACTGAGCACATCGTGCACTGGACGACGGCATAACATAGCAGAGCTGGAATCACAAACGTCTATAGTTTCAGAATTTTACCATTTAATTAAATCTACTCATACTAAGGTTAGAAAAACTTATCTTTATTTGGTTTAATAGGCAGATACTTAACCACATATAAATTTTTACAGCAGGTCATGGTGGCGCACGCCTTTGATCCCAGCACTCGGGAGGCAGAGGCAGGTAGATCTCTGAGTTCGAGGCCAGCCTGGTCTGTATAGTGAGTTCCAAGCAGCTGGAACTACAGGAAGACCCTGTCTCAAAAAGAACGCCCCCCCCCAAAAAAAAAGTTTTTTACAATGGCATCAATAGGCCAATACTTTTTTTTTTTTTTTTTTTTTCAATAAAAAAGATAAATGCACTCATGGGTCATTGTAACAGTTAAAACTTCTTATAAGATATGATTCAAATTGATATGGTCTCCATTAAAAAAAAAATCAATGCCATAATCTAACTCACTGTCAAGGTTAGCTTCAGCTGTCAACTTGACATAAACCTAGAGTCACCTGGAAAGAGAGAGCCTCAACTGAAGAACTGCGCAGACCAGGCTGGCCTACGGGGAATCTATGGGAGATTATCTTGGTTGCTAGTTGATGTGGGAGGGCCCAGCCCACTGCGGACAGTACCATCCCTAGGCAGCTGGGCCTGGGCTGTGTAAGAAAGGTAGCTGAGCAAGCTCGGGGAAGCAAGCCAGCAAGCAGGGCTCCTCCATGGTCTCTGCTTTAGTGCCTGCCTCCAGGTTCCTGCCTTGAGTTCTAGTTCTGGCTTCCCTCAATAAAGGACTGTGATCTGTAAATTGAAATAAACCCTCTCCTCCCAAAGTTACTTTTGATCATGGTGTTTAGTACAACAACAGAAAGCAAAGTAGGATAGTAATTGCATTATTTTATAGGCAATCAGAAAAAAAATTGAAATTTTAAAAGTAGTTGAAACCAGACTGGGAGAATTAACAAATAAATGACCTGTTGTCTTTAGTAGTATTCAGTAATACAGCTTTTATATTGATTGATGAGGTCATCATTTTTTGTCTGAGGCCTGTTCATTATACAATTCAATTATAGCATGGATAATAAATTCGTAAATTTCAGGTTTTACTACCTGAGTATATTTAATAAAAACGCAGATAACGGGAAAAAAAGTAGTAGAAACTGCTTTAGGTGGCAAAGGCTTTATTCTTGTCTCCCTGAAACCTGGCAGCACAGTGGCTTCTCCATCACTTATATGTTGTGTAAGTTGTCTCTTTAGCATAGCAGGCAGTGTGTTAGTCTCAAGCTTATAAAATGTACACTCAATGTGTTGACTTATGCACTGTATGGGTTTTTTTTTTTTAAGTTGCATAGAGAGTGGGCCTGGTAGCACAGGCCTATGTAATCTCAGGAGGCTGAAGCAGGAGGATGGCAAGTTCAAAGACTGTATGGGCTACAGAGTAAATTCACGGCCAGCTTGGGCAACTTAGTGAGACCCTGACTCAAAATAAAAAGTAAAAACAGGAATGGAGACATGAGAGATCAGTGGTAGAGCACTTGCATAGCACTGTAAGGTTCTAGGTTCAATCCTCAGTACTGCACATAAAAATAAATAAATAAAAAATAATAAAAGAAAGCTGCATACAAAACTTAAGACTACTTATGAAGACTAGGGTATAGCTCAGTGGTAGAGTAATTGCCTGGCAGGCACAAAGACCTAGGTTCCATCCCCAGCATTACAAAACAAAAAACAAAATAAAATAAAGCAAAACAAACAAAAACCTACACTTAAATGCTGAAGAAGAAAGTGAACAAAATTGAAACCAATTATCTACAGAAACCCTGTGGAAGTAATAGTTTGAAAATCACTGAGGTATTTCCTAATGCCTTTGTATATCAAACCAAATGGCAGGGTAGGATGGATGCATCTGGCATGTATGGCTCTAAAATTACGTTGGAATAAGATATATAATTGAGGAAGTCAGCTCTACTAATCAGGATCATTCTGTATTTTAAGTTTTTAAGAATTTTCTATCGTATTTTTAAAATATTTTATTTATTATTTTTATTTTATGTGTATGCGTGTATTCCCTGCATGTAGGTAAGTGCAACCATGTTGTGGAATGCCTGTGGAGGACAGAAGAAGCTGTCAGATCCCCTGGAACTGGAGTTACGGATCCCCTGGAACTGGAGTTATGTACAGTTGTTAGCTGCCATATGGGTGCTGGGATTCAAACCTGGGTCCTCTGCAAGAACAGCCAGTGTTCTTAACCGCTGAGCCATCCCTCCAGTCTCTTCTACTGTATTTTTAGGAATGCTTGTACTTAAGAATTTCTAAGTCACTGCCGTTGAGGATACTCTAGTGAGTCAGTTCCTCTGACAGTCACTTGACAGATATTTTCTTTCTAATAAAAGTCTAACTGCATCTGAACTAATTCGTTAACTATTAGTGTAAGCTGGAACTTCTCATGGCATAAACTACAGTGTACAGGATGTTAAAAAAAATGGGGGAGGGGACAAGTTAAAAGAAAGTTCCTAGCAGCTGCTTGACAAGTTCCTTTAGAAGACTTACAGTTTCTGTGTCCGGGATCTTATGGGGTTGAAGCCCAAATTCCAAGTTCTTAACTTTTACTCCAAAAACTTCTTTACTGAAAATTTCATAAATACCTAAAACAAAATCCAAACACATTTAACAGAGCCCCTGACATCAGATAAAGAGAAAAGATACAAAGTTTAAAGCAAATCTTACATTTTCCATTGAACACTGCTATTCGAGGCTGATATTTTTGCAACTTCTGTACTAGAATACGTCCTCCTTCCCGAAATTCTTTACTAGAATTAAAAAGTAGTAAAACACACAAATATATCAATATTTGCAATATGTTACATTCAGGCAGCTTTCAACAAAAAGTCACATTTTTATTTGTTGAGCTTGGTCTGATTAGAACCATACAATTTTCCTAGATGACATAAGGTGCCAGCACAGTCCAGGTGCCAGCCCTTAAAGATACACGTTCTGTAACTACCTAGAAAGATCCTTGCTGCCCGGTGTTGTCCTTTCCACCATGTTGGTAAATCCAATGCCGTACTTCCCAGGCAAGGTGTGATCATCCATATGATTCAGCTGGACCTCACTCAGCCCTGACATGAACAGACATTTCCCTGTGAAAAGAGCACCTGGTTTATTTCTGCAGGAGGGGGAAGGCTTTTACCCAAGAACTGACAGAGTAGTAGACATTCTGTTCCTCAAACTGAGGGAAGAAAAGGCTTTAGTGTACACTAAAAGGTACAACCTAGGTCGAACACTACACTAAGCACTCTAAGTTGGACACTATGCTAATCTCTGTGGATGATTTCATTCACCATAATTTTCCTGTAAGAAACTATTACCTCCTTTGCACAGGTGGTTAAGGCAAATGCCTGTCTGAGAACAGTCTCAAACTGTTTCTTTCCTAATACTTGGTAACATTACCACCTACCCTTGGATTCCCCCTCAGATAGACATACAACAACATACTAAACACACTCAATCACTTTGACAGTGGAGGAAATGAAACAGATCACACTTCCTTCGAAATCTTTAAAAAAATGGGGACAGTATGTCACGAGTTACAAAAACACAGTATTACTTAGTCTAAACGTCTGTAGTATTACTCTTAATCAATTAGTACTTTCTGAGGAGTGTGAAAGGATTTGTATGTGCAACTTAAATACATAGAGCAATACAGCAGCAGCAGTACTCACTCTTAAAGCCCACTCTCAGTTATCTCCTGCTAGACTGGAAGTGGATAGAGAATGCCTCAAACCACAGCATTTCATATACAACTGATATCCAACGATCTATGCATTTCATCTCTCTAAGGAAGTAACACTGAGTCCAGGAGAGTCAACACTTTGTCTACACCGTCACAAGAATCCACTACTGTAACTAGATCTGTGGACAATAATTTTCTTGTGTTTTTGAGACAGGGTCTCATTTTGTAGCCCAAGCTGGCCTTGACCTCACGGAGATCTGCTTGCCTCTGCTTCCTGAGTGCTGGGATTAAAGGCATGCACCAACATGACCAGCAATAATATTTTAAAATTACTTTAAACAAAAATCAGGAAAACTCTGAAAACAGTTTGAGCAAAGAGAAAGTTGAGTTGTGGAATGCAGCTTAGCATGCTCAAGGCCCTGGGTCTGATACTCAGCTCCACACTTTTTCACGCCCTTCCACTCTCCATTAACACCAAAATGTTAACAGTGACACATCATTTCAGACCCTTGATTTTCATGTATACACTAAGAAAAAAAGAGAAAGAAATATGAATGTGTATTTATTCATATTATTTCTTTTTAAAAACAATTGTTTAAAAAGCCTATTAAGGGACTGGAGAGATGGCTCAGCAGTTAAAAGCACCGACTTCTTTTGCAGAAGACCTGGGTTTGATTTCCAGCACCCACATGGCAGCTAACAACCGTTTGTAACTCCAGTTCCAGGGGATCTGACGCTCATCTCTGACCTCTACAGGCATTGTATGACATGGGTGTACTTGCACACACGCAGGCAATACACTCATACACATAATAAATAAAATATCCTTTAAACACCCTATTAATAAAAATACCTCATTTTAAAGCAATTAATGGGAAAAAAAACTAGACACTTACAAAAATGGTTTCCAGGTCCAGGGTAATGATGCCCTTTGTAAGCAGCCATCAGTCCTGGGTTAATGCCAATCTACAAACACAGTAATTAGACACTTTAATCCTTAAAAGTAGGGCTCAGTGGACAAAGACAAGTATTGCATTACTTTCCATATGCACAATTCTGACAAAAGACAAGGTTCTGTTACTGCCATGTCCCTATGCTATGTAGTATACCGAATAAATTTGGGTGTTTTTTTTCCCCCATGAAAACAAACAAAAAAACCCAGGGGGTTGGTGGTCCTGGAGAGATGACTCAGCCATCCAGAGCACTGGCTGCTCTTGCAGAGGACCTAGGTTCCCACACGGCAGCTAACAACTGCCCATAACTCCAGTTCCAGGGGATCCAATGCCCTCTTTTTTTGGTATTTTTGAGACAGGGTCTCCCTGTAGCCCCAGCTATTCTGGAACTCACTACTAGACCAGGCTGGTCTTGCCAATGCCCTCTTGTGGCCTCCACAGGCATCATGTATGTAGGTGGTGTACATATATAAAGCAAGCAAGATACTCATACACATAAAATAATTTTTAAAAATTGAAAAAAAAGAACATGAAGTTCGAGGAGTGGTTAGGGAGGTACTGGTGAATGAGGGAGTTAGGAGTATGGGGTGAATATGGTCAAAATACGTTGTATGAAATTCTTAAAGAATTAATTTTAAAAGTCTTAAAAATAGAGGTTTTAAAAAGACATGAAAATAGAAAGTAGAGTATTTGGGAACAAAAAGTGATCAGGGAGGAGGGACAAGAGGGCAAGGGGGGTGGTGAATACAATTAAAGTACATTATATACATGTTTGAAACACAATGAAGCCTGCTTTGTATAATTAATGTATGTTAATAAACAAAAAAAGAAAAGGGGCAGGCTTAATCTTTAGGGTTTCTATGCAGGAGTGGGACATAAAACTGAACTGATAATATGCAAATTTAATTCAGCATCTTATCAATTCCTGCTGCTGATCTGAACAAGTTACTGCACACTGAGACATCCTTTCTGAGATTTACTGCTGCTTTCAAACCCAGCTTCACCCCTTACTGAGTGCAGGCTGCTCACCCTCAAGCAGGCAGGCTGCCTTCAGTCATGAAAGAGGTCTTGGAACAGTTAGTCTGACTCTCGTCCTGCCATAGGCCTGGTTCTTGACTCCCCAAAATTAACCTATTCCACCACGCCTACACAGTTGTCCACCTGAAGTTAATTAGGTGTTAATGTTTCTGGCGGTTACTGACATCAATTCTGTCAAACCAAGTGTGATAGCATATGCCTATAATCCCAGCACGTGGGAGCAGAGGCAGCTAGTACTGCTGCAAGTCAGAAGTCAGCCTGGATTATCCAGCTAGGGCTACATAATGAAACTGTCTCAAAATATCAAAAAACCAAAAACAAAACCACTCCGGTACTGTCTGTCATCTATGGAATATTCCTAAATATCATGTAATCTAAGTGGGTCACATGGATTCTTTTATTTAAGCACAACCCTGTGAGGGAGGTATTATTACCTGTTTCACCAATGAAGAAACTGTTAGAAAGAGAAAGGCTTTCCCAAGGCTCTACCCTGTTCTAGGATTTGAACCCAAACAGCCCCAGTCTCAGGTCCACCCTCTTAAACACTCCCATCTACCACTACTTCATGAGGTGGCACCACTTACTACGTAAAATCTCAGAAATGGTTCCTTCCAGGAAAATACTAGCTTCAAGTATGAATGTTAAGTTAGTCCTCCAACGCTATTTATTAAATCAAACAATGGCAAAAATTCTTACAATCACAATGTCCAGATTGAAGGTCAAAATATCAGGAAGAGTCTTGGTCAAAAGCTCAGCTTCAGAAACACCATTGAAACGGTCTACTTTTCTCTTCACTTTAAATGTGTCTGTAATTTTTTCTTGCTTTTCTTTCGATTTTGCGGACTTGCCAGGTTTTTTTGACTCAGCAGGTTTCTTGGGTTCCACTGGGTCTTTGGGTTCTACTGTTCTGGCTTTTCTTTTCCTTCTTTTCGGAGCCTCTGAAACACAATGATTTCCAAAATGAAGACGCAGAAAATGAACTTAGAAACTCTAGGTGCTTCCCCAGAAGCCATCCTATGCACAGGCATTTTTCCTGACTCCCCAGTTATGTTCTGATACTTCTCAACATCTGTCTCTGCAGTCCGTTTCCCTTCTCGCTTTGATCTAGGTTCATGTGGACTCCACTCTCCCATGGTAGTCAGAGGCTGATTTTCTATACAATCTTACTTGGCTTCTTGGTTTCTCCAGGGATACACAGGTGCTATGAACTATTTTACAGAAATTCTAACTATAATGCATAAATAATTAAGGAAACAAACTTAAGAACAAATAGAAAAACAGGCAGGGGGAAAGATCTTAAATCATTTCTCACTAGCAGAAAGCCATTTGTATCTTGTTTTAGAGGTTATGAGGCATATTTCGTTCCATACACATTCAAAGAAGTGAGTTCAAGGTACTGAAGATGAACTTTCATGTCTGGCAGAATTTTCAAAAGGAAAGACTAGAGATGTGTCAGGACCTCCACACTACTGACACTTAAGGCTGAGCACTTGTGGTGGGGGGCCACTGTACACAACAGGATGTACAAGAGCACTTAACCCTCTGTACATAATAGATGTCAGTGCCACCCTGCCAGTCCTGCCAGTCCAAAGTGTCTCTTGACAAGGTTAATGTCCCCTGAGGGACAAAATCACCCATGGTTGACCTAAAGTTACTCAGCGGGAAGCTTTGGTCTCCTAGGCTCCTGCTCCACTGTACTATCTGGCATTTTCCCAACCGAAGTAGAAGGGCTCCCAGTGGCTTTGCGTCACACTGCTTCAGCCTCTCCCTACACCAAAGGATCCGCTACCACAGGCTGGTAGCCAGGGGAGCCCTGGTGCTCAGTCCTGGAAACACAGTAGAGGCAAGGCAGGAGGCAGCTCTAGTCAATGGAGGTAGGTACTCCTGGGACTATTCAACTGTGAGCATAGTCCTCACATAAATACTGTACCCTACCTCCTCCCTCCTCAGAACCTATATAGCTTGGCTTCTATTTCTTCTTCTTTTTTTTGAAAGATTTATTTCTATTATTTTTAAATTATGTGGGAGATGGAGTTATAGGTGGCTGTGAGCCACCTGATTATGGGTGTCAGGTTCTCTGCAAGAGCAGTACATGCTCTTAACTACCGAGCTATTTCTCTATTCCAAATTCTTTATCTTGGTGCATGGCATTTCCTTCAAACAACTGCCCATGTCAGAAACCTGACAGTTTGCTACACTTTGGATATTGTTTGACTTTGTTCTCCAAGAGTTTCTATGTTGGAACTTAGTCCCAAAATAGCTGTGTTAGGAAATGTGGAACTTTTAAGAGGTGGAACATAGTGAGGGGTCCTTAGGTAAATTAGGGGCATCCCCTTGGAAGGGACTGTGAGATCAATCTGTCTGTGGTTTCCTGTCTGGTGATGTGATTCCCTTTCATATGTACTTCCGCCCTGTGATCCCATCTGCCATGAGGATTTCTCAGACCTGAGTGCTTTGACCCTTCAAAACTGTGAGTCAAACCCCCTTTCTTTATAATGTCACCCAGTGTCAAGGATGTATTATAATGCAGAATGGACTAAGACAGGTACCTCAGGTTCCTCCCTCTTCCTCAGCAGCTACGTGAAAACCATTCACTCTAGCCAGGCAATTCTGACTCCTGAGTATTTCCCCTTTCTCCGCCCTTTCTAGTATTCTTCATCTTTCCAGTCTATTCAAACAGCCGAATCCACTCTCTGCCTCCACGTCCAAGTTCTCTGCCACACAAAACATGCTCCAGACTGACTTAAAATGCCTGTTTAAGCCATTCCTTTGCCTACATTTCCTCGACAGCTCCCTATCACCTTAGGAATAGAATGTACATTCCCTATGGTAAGAAACAGGCCTTAACTGGCCCCATCCAGCCCTCTCTCACCAGACTCTCTACGCTCCAGACTCCAATGATAGTTTTTTGGCTGCCATGCCTCCATCTGCTCCCTCAGCTGGCATCTTCCCCACTTTGTAGTTCATGGAGATGAGTCTCCCCTTGAGTTTCAGAGCTTTAGTGTTTTTTCTGCTGTCTCTGAGCCCCCTTGGTCCAACTTAAGTGCCAACCTAGTAAGGCTTCAGATCATCCACCCTGTGCCCCTCTGCACCGCAGTGTGCAGATGTATTACCTGTATTTACTAATGACTTTCCTCTACTAGGGTAGGAGACTTTCAAGGGCTAGACTGTGCTTTTATTCCTCAAAACTGACCAGAGCACTTAGCGTATACTAGCTACTTACAAAGTAGACTTTATTTTTCAAAAGATACTAAACAGATCTAAATCTCATCATTGACCCCTTTCTCAAGTATACTGGCTGGCCTGTATCTACTCTCCATCATGGTGGAAAAGTACCTGGTACCAGTTCCTGGGCAGGAGTTGGCGCAGGAGCTTCTTCTGGCCTCTGTGGCTGTGGCACTGCCACGTCAGACGCTTCAGCCATCATGTGCGGAAACGGAAATGAATAAAAAGCTTGAGCTTGCTCAAGAGAGTAGCTGAAAGAACAATTAGATACAAGTGACGATTAGACAAGAACAATTACCTGAACGTAAGTTTAAATGGTCAGTTGTAAAAAAATCATCTCCAGGATCCTAGTGTGCTGTAGCCAGGCTGTAGTAATCATTTAGAGTAGATAGCAGAGAGCAGGAAGAGCCCGTCTGCACTGTCTCCCCACCTTTACCTCATCAAGGATCCCAAGGAAACGTTAAATCTCACTGTTTAATGACCAGAGGTGCCACCAATAAAACCTGCTGGTCCTGTCAAGTCAAGTCGGCCTGCACCTTCTCTGAAATGCAATCATAGAAATTTGCTAGTAGATAGACTTGAAGGTCCATCAATGCGTATGAATTAAACCTACTCACAAATACAATGTATGTCCCCACCTTCACGCCTGAATCATCCTGGCACAAAGATTCCCTGGCCCCAACGGGGTGACGAGGTTTTCTTTTGGTTTGTTTGCCTGGTTTCTTATTTATTCATTAGGTTTGTTTCCTGTTACAGTTGTTGTTTGCCACTATATGGGCACCAGAAATGGATTATTTTGTAAATATCTGTTCAACTAATGAAACAAATAAATCTTTTTAAATATTTTATTTATTATTATTATTATTAGACCAGACTGGCCTTCAACTCAAAAAGATCCACTGGCCTCTGCCTCCCAAGTGCTGGGATTAAAGGCGTGCGCCACCATGCCCAGCTAATATTTTATTATTTTTACTTTATGTGAATGAATGTATTGCCTGCTTGTATGTAAGTGCACCCTTGTCGTGCAATGCCTGCAGAGGTCAGAAGAGGGCGTCGGATCTCCTGGAACTGGCGTTACAGATGGTTGTTAGCTGCATGTGGGTCCTGGGAATTGAACCCAGGTCCTCTGCAAGAGCAGCCAGTGCTCTTAACCACTGAGCCATCTCTCTAGCCCCACAAACAAAATAAATTGTTAAACTTACTTGAACATGACCTAAATTTTATTAAAAGGAAAGACTGAACGCCTTCCTGAGTAAGGTGGCACACACCTCTAATCCAGCCCTGGAGAGGTGAAAGAAGGGGTCAGTGAGTTCTAGGTCAGCCTGGGCTACATAGAGAGAGCCTGACTCAAACAAAACAAGGGCTGGAGAGACGACTCAGTGTTAAAACATTGGCTACTTTTGCAAAGCACCTGGGTTTGGTTCCCTTCACCCACATGGCAGCTAATAGCAGTCAGTAACTCCCATTTTAGGGGATCTGACACCCTCTTCTGGCTTCTATGAACACTGCATGCATGTGGTATACTTACATATAAACAAGCAAAACACCGACACACATAAAATAAAAATAAAATAATAAAGCAAAACAAAATGCAAGAAACAAAACAAGGAAATAGGCCACCAAAACCCACTCTCAAAAGCAAGTCTTTAAGGAAAGCAATTTCCAAACACCTTGCTATAGTGATCTAAAACCACTGTCTAAAGCTACTGCCCTCGGCACAAAGCTGCGGGGCAGCGGGGTGGTAAACAGATGTGTTGGAATCAAGTTCAGCAATACCAAGTAATAGCATTAAATGTAGAAACCGTTTGGAAATAAAATGGAAAGGAATCTAGTATTTGGAGAGGGAAGTCACATTTTCTGTGGCAAAACAGTGTTTAGCAGCTTGCTTTCTGTGTTCAGCCTCAGAAAAGCAGAGGTTCAAGGATCCAATTCTGTAACCAGTCTTAACTCAGCAAAATGGCCAAGTAAATGGTCCAGGAGACACAAGATAACAGTCTATGGGAGACCAGGCTGGATGCTGGATGCTCACAGACAGCAGGGGCTCAATCCCAATGGACAGGCATTTTGGCTTCAAGAAGGGCAAGTTCCTAGACAGAAGGTCTCAAACCAGCAAGGAAAATATTAAACTATAGTTTCAGTTTTATTTCTTTAAATATATATACTTTTCTTAAATTAATGGTTCAATAAGGCATTCTACTAACATGAGAAAATACTGTGCAGCTACTAAAAAATGAGTTATTATGTAAAATTACAGAGAAATCAATATATTTGAGGTATTTTTATGTGAGTGCTGGGGATCTAAGCTCAGGCCTTCATGCCACTACAATGTACACAAAGACATTTATGAATTTGAATGCTAGGAAACCAAGGAGTTCTGGGTAATCTAATTTGTAAGCAGCACAAATCTGTGTCAAGCTGTTAAAATGTCTTAAATATCACACACACGCATGCACGCACACTCACACACCATTTCCTAAGACAATCCTGCAGTGCTTCTGAACTTCTCCAGGAGAGGGGGGCAACAACAAAGAGCAGAGTCATCTCTGGTCTGGCCCAGCTTCCCTTCCCTCACAATGAAGACGAAGTTAGACTCAGTGACCTCTACCCATGGATAGGACTGACTGACTAAATCTGAACAGACCCTGTTTAGTTACTTTCCTGGTTGGTGGGAACAAAAACCTAACAAGAACCAACTTAAGGGAGGAAGGGCTTATTCTGGCGCCCAATTCAGAGGAATGCAGCCCACCTTGGTGGGGAAGGTGTGGCTGACCAGGAAGCAGTTCTAGAAAAGGGGGGAATGGCAGTGCTTAGCTGGCTTTTTACCCTTTCCTTTTTTACTCAGTCTGGGACCCAGCCCATGGGATGGTGCTGAGACAGGATAAAGACAGGAAGGTTAAAGGGCAGGAAAAGGAAGTAAGTCTCTCCAGGATCAGAATGGGAGGTAGAACCTTGAGCAAAGCTGATAAAATCAAAACTCCCTAGAGAGACTGGCTTATCTGCCCAAGGACATCAAAGTAAGCAGGCTGAGAACAACAAACCATGCTTACTTAGGATCAGAATGTTTGTGGCTGGAAGTTTAACTGTGTTACCACGTCTCTCTCAGTCCTAAATCTAAATAACATACCTCATAAAATCACAATTTTATTACAAAAAGAAATTATTTTAAGAGGGAAATAAACTAGATGTGTCTTTTTTACTTAATTAAGAATTATTTATTTTTGTTTTATGTGTATCAGGGTTTTGCCTACAGGTATGCAAATACACCCATGTTGTGCAATGCTCATGGAAACCAAAAGATGTCAGATCCCCCGGAACTGGACTTAAGGAAGGTTGTCAGCTGCCATGTGGGTGCTGGGAACCGAACCTGGGTCCTCTGCAAGCACAACTAGTGTTCTTAATCACTGGGCCATCTCTCCAGGCCTCAAAGATCCAGCTTTATGTGAGCAGAGGGCTGCAAGAATGAATTCCTCAGGCTACCACAGTACTGCTGACATTCAGGGCAGGTCTTCCTTCCTCCTCTGTTAAAGCTCTCTGGAAACACTCTCAAAGATAAATCTCAAAGATCTCAAAGGTGCTTCCAAATCCAGTCAAGTTGATATTGAATATTAACCATCACAGACCCCAAGACCTTTTTTCCTGCATCAAACTTATATATCCTCCTTGTTCACTTTTCTTCTCTCACCTGTTGACCCTCACAACTGTTCTGCACTGCCTCTTTCCTTCTCGTGCTGTTTATTCCTTCTCTCCTAGACCCCATCTGTACCCTCTTCTATCGATCTAAAGTGTTACCAGGACTGGTTTTCAGAGCTGGAGGGGCTGGAGAGATGGCTCAGCGATTAAGAGCACTGGCTGCTCTTGGAGAGGACCAGGGTTAGGTTCCCAGCACCCACATGAGGACTAACAACCATCTGTGACTTCAGTTCCACGTGATCCAACACTCTCTTCTGGCCTCCGCTGGCACTAGACAACTCAGATGTACTTATATTACAGACAGGTAGAACATTCATACATATAAAAATAAATTTAAATTTTTAAAGAAAAGAACTGCAGTTGAAAACTACCTCACTGCGTTATTTGTAATCCCTAGCACTTGAGAAGCTGAGGCAGGAGGCTCACCACAAATTTGAGGCCAACGTGGGCTATACAGCAAGACTACCTCTAAAGATTTTTTTAAAAAGTCTAAATTCAGTTTAATTCATATTTCCTGTATTTTAAAATCTCTAAAAATAATGACTACAACTGCTTTTTAAGCTATTTTATACTATTTTAAGGATTTAGGTTTTAATATTCTAAATACTTTTTGCTATCTTCACTTGAAATAAGAATACACAACATGGAAAACTCACAAAATAATGACCAGTGCTAAACAATCTGAACGCTCAACTCTAGGGAACTAGTCATGTAGACTATCAAGGAACCTAGCAGAATACAGATCTGCTTCTGACACTGCTTCATAGAAAATTGAGTACTCACCCTGTGCATGGACTGCTAAACATGTGAGCACAAAGACTTAGTTCAAGTCAGAATTTTCAGTTCAAGCCAGGCCTGTAATCCCAGCCATATGGGAGGCTGAAGCAGGAGGATTACAAGTTCAAGGTCTAGCTAAGTGAATCTAAGGCTAACCCAGATAACGCAGTGAGACTTTTGTCAAAATAAAAAGTAAAAAGAGAGCTGGGCATGATGGCACATGTTTTTAATATCAGTACTTGTGAGGCAGAGTTGGCCCTTTGTCAGCTGGAGGTCAGCTTTATCTACATAGTGAGCTCCAGGCTATCCAGGGCTATCCACTATCCAGTGAGACCTGCCTCAGAAAAACAAAACAAAACAGTAAAAAGGGACTGGAGAGATGGCTTAGTGGCAACCGCTCTCTGGCACCTGGGTTCAGTTCCCAGCATCTAAATGGCCGCTAACAATCATCTGTAACTCCAGTTCCAGGGGATTTGTCTTCCTCCAACCTCCATAGGCATTGCACAGCGTGGATGCACTTACACACTGCAGGCAATACATTTATACACATAAAATAAAATATTTTTAAAAAAGACAACAAAAAGATAGCAGGTACAGGGATCAGTGGTATAGTGCTAGCCTAATGTACCAGAGGCCCTGGATTCAGTCCCTAATCCTCATTCCCCACCTCAAAATAATAATCCTGGTTCACTTTAAAATTCCTTTAATATGATATCGAGTTTTTTCCTACTATTTGGTCTTGTTTATGGGGTGCATGTGTGCTCAGAATCAAACAAAATACTCCATATTACAAGTCCAAATACTCCTGAGCAGAATCACCAACTTCTTCCTTCTGAAGATAAATTACACGCCCCAGTACGTGAGAAACTTGCAAGCTACTTCTCCCTCCCACTATGCTTTGCCTTCATTTTTCTGCACCGCAGTACAGGATCGTCCCTCGTTTTGTTAATGATTCACCATTCTACCCAATCAAGGTTTAGTTATGTGGACTCTGCTCAATCAATCAGTTCTACAAACCCCTCTGAGAGTGGGATAGGGCACTCACTACTTTCATCAGCAAGCTACTAGCACCCGAAAGTTGTTAAAGTGCTGAAGAGCAAAGCAGGAGACAGAGCTACCTGCCTTATCAATAGAGACCCCTAAGCAAGCTGTCCTTGAATCTTTTCAGTGTAAACCAGGTTTCCGTTTCACAAGGACGGCTATCAGCCCACTGTCACCTTGTCCATGGAGATGTAGGATGGCACAGCTGTTGAATGAGAAGGCAGACTAAAGCCAGCAAGTCTTGTGAATTCAATGGCCAGTCACTGAAGGTCAGGATAATTCTTCATTAGGCTTAATTGTATTTTATTTCTACGCAAATCATTCCTTTTCCTTGCAAAGGCCCTGCCATCTTTAACTTTCTGTCAAGAGTTCAAATCTCAGAGCTGGAGAGATAGCTCAGAAATTAGAGTACTTACTGCTCTTGCAGAGGACCTGGGTTTGGTTCCCAGAACCCACACAGCAGCTAACAACTGTCTGTAACTTCAGTTCAGGGGATCCCACACCCTCTTCTGGACTTTGCAGGCATTGCATGCATGTAGTGCCCTTACATACATGCAGACAAAACATTCATACACATATAGTACCCCCTCCAAAAAAAAAAAAACGGTTCAAATCTCTAAATGTACACTTCTGTGAAACCGCTTGTGATATACCCAAGACTCCTAAAGGACAACTTTTTTTTCTTTTTGAGACAGGGTTTCCCTGTAGTCCCAGCTGACCTGAACTCACTATGTCGACCAGGCTGGCCTTGAACTCACAAAGATCCGCCTGCCTCTGCCTCCCAAGTGCTGGGACTAAAGGTGTATGCCACCACGCCTGGCCCCTTAAGGACAACTTTAAAGATCCTTCCAGCATCCCTAGAAAATCACACTTTAGATCGCCTTCTTCACCATGTCATTCGTACTTCCACAGTAATACGATCTAGCCTGAGAGAAGCCATGGTGGACATCTCACAAGTTTACCCTGAAAGCAGGAGCTAGGTCCGCAGGGTGCTCAGTCTATCTCTCTATGCATGGTCACCAGGGGGGAAGGAAAGAGCGAAGAACAGTATCCCGGAAGGCAGATTTTCTGGTGGCAGAGGCTGCTCCCCACCTTCCAGAGCTCAGGGTTACTCGGGACAGGTGCTGGGCACAGCCAGGGGAGGGGGCGGCGCAGGCCTGCAGTGCGCACGCGCGGCCCGGCCTTTGTATTCAGCCGGGCCTGGCCCACCCTGACCGCAAGGGCGCGCGCATGGCGCTGGCCGTCAGGGGCAGGGAGGGGCCGGAGGGGGCGGCGAGCTTCGGCATTACCTGCGTGTGGCCTCTGCGTCCATTCCTGGCACAGGTAGGCTCCTCGGGCCCGATGGATGGACGGACAGACGGACGGGTGGACGGAAGGCTGGCCTCGGCTCCTACCCGCGCTACATCACCCGCCTCCACGGCACTTACGTCCCGGAACCCCGGCAGGCGCGGTGTCGTCACGTGACGCCTCCCTGTCCAATCCCTTCCCAGGCCGTCAGGCTGCTGCTTGGTTAGGTCCAGGGAAACCTGGAGGACGGAGAGGTGGAGGGGGAACCACTTACTGACGTCAGCTTTGTGGGTGGATGCAGGTGACCGGTTGGCTGCAAGAGCACTGGCTGCTCTTGCAGAGGATCAGGATTCGATTCCCAGCACCCACATAGTGGATAACAACCACCTGTAACTCCAGTTCTAGGTGAATCTGACACTCTCTTCTGACCGTGGGCATTGCATAATACGGGTACACTCACATATATGCAGGCAGTACACTCATAAAACTAAGACAGTTTAAAAAATTGCCTTAGATAAACTATCATTCCTGGGACGCGGAAGGAGAAGCTTTGGAATAGGAAGACCTAGGAGTGGACCTCAGTTTCCTAATCTGTAAAAGGAGGCCCTTCGTGGAGTGTAAAGCTCTAGGTAAACCATTTTCTGCTTCGGTGATGTTCAAATACGTTTGAAGGCCCTGAAGTCCCCAGCACTAGGTGCCGTTGCAGCATCCCCTCAGAATCCTACACACCAACCCCTCCTTTTCTTCCCCGTGGCTCTGTTGGGTTTTTGAGGCAATCTCCACTTTGTAGACCTGGCTTACTTTGAACTCTGTGACTATAGTCAGAGTGGGTTTTTGTTTCATGAGTACATTTCTCAGTGCCTATCACTGGTTTGTGTGAAGACGTCCTTAGCTCTTCCTAGTGATAGGCTTTTGTTTCTTTAGTTTGCATGATGAAAAACATGGCTGTGAATTAGAGTTGCCTAGCTTGTGCCCGCAGTAAAGCTTATTTACAGCAGCAGACGTTTATTTTTCACTCCTGTGACATATGAGCTCAGAGATGGTGGTGGCACCATGCATGCTTCATGCATCTTTCATTCTAGGATCCTTTTTAAAAAAGCCTGTCCATCTGCGGAAATGATCCAGCAGTTTAAGAGCCCACAGTACTCTCGTAGAATCCAGTTCCCGGCACCCAGGTCTGGTGGTTCACAATGGCCTGTAACCCCAATCCTGGACTCCACGGGCACCTGTACTCACACGCACATTTCCCCATACAAATAAAGTTTAAAAAAAAAATCTTTAAAAGTAATCAAGAAAATCCTTCTATGAATAAACAGAAATATCAATTGTTTAAAAGTGTAAATTAACTATTTTTTTTTCTTTCTTTGGTCTTTTTGAAACAGGGTCTCCCTGTAGCTCCAGCTGCCTGGAACTTGCTCTGTAGACCAGGCTGGCCTCCATGTCACAGTGGTCTGCCTGCCTCTGCCTCCAGAGTACTGGAAAGAAATACTTGCAAAGAGCATTCCACACTCTTAAGGAAACAACCTAACCAAGCAAATGGGCAAGAGATTTGAGCAGATACTTCACCAAAGAAAACATATGTATATGGAAGTCTATGAGCCAAAGCAGGGCATGGTGGCACATACTTATAATTCCAGCACTTTGGGAGACTGAGGCAGGAAGAACACTGCAGGTTGGAGGCCAGTTTGAGCAACTAATAATCCACTGTGTGTATTTGTGTATTCACGCTCAAGCATCTGTGTGGGTGTGAGTGTGGAGGCCAAAGGCTGACTTCAAGTGTCTTTTCAGTAGCTTGGCATTTTCTTTATTTGAGCAGGGTCTCTCACTGGACCTGGAGCTCACAGATTAAACTAGGCTATAGTCCCAGGGCTAGGGAGGCAGAAACAAGTTCACTGAACAGCCAGCCTAGCTTACTTTGGGAGCTCCATGTAAAGTGAGAATCCTTGTTTCAACAAACAAAAGGTGGATAGCACTTGTGGAATGATTCTTATTCTTGTCATTGTCCTCTGAACACTTGGTACCTGAGCGGACATGGACACACACACACACACACACACACACACACACGCACACACACACGCACACACACACACGGGACATGTTCACAAAACAACTTAGGGATAACATTCTGTTCTAGTTTACCTTCAATTGCTGTGACAAAACACTGACCAATACCAGCTTGGGGGAGGAAAGGGTTTATTTGGCTTACATTTCCCAGGTCACAGTTCATCACTGAGAGAGCCCAAGGTAGGAACTCAGGGCAGGAACCTGGAGGCAGGAGCTGAAATACAGGTCATAGAGGAATGCTGCTTACTGGTTTGGTTCCCAGGCTCAAACTCAGCCTGCTTTCTTTTACAATACAGAACCACCTGCCCAGGGGTGGCACCACCCACAATGGGCTGGGCCCTCCCACATCACTCAGCAAATCAAAATGCCCCACAAATATGGCCACAGGCCAGTCCAATGGAGAAAATTCCCCAGTTGAGGCTCCCTCTACCCAGGTGTCAAGTTGATACTAAAGCCATCCCGCATACGTTCATTAATCTCAGTTGTAGGAATGGTTTCACGTGTGTATGCACGGCAAACTACGCGAAATTGAGCGTTTTAAGTGAGCTTATATGTCAAATATACCCCCATAAAGTTTAAAGTTTTTAAACATTTTATGTGTGTTAAGTCAGAGGACAACTGTGTGGATCCTGGGGATCGAGCTCAAGTGGTCAGGTTTACCGGCAAGCGCCCTTACCCGTTGAGACATCTCATGTTTTGAAGTTTCAAAAAATGTACAGTGATTCAGGTTACACATTCAATCTTAATCCTTTAGAGTTCATTTTTTTGCAAACCAATCTACAATCAAAGCATGATCTTTTAAAAAATACATGTATTAATGTCGATGTCTCCTCTTTTCCAGTAACACTGTGAACCACAGGCTTACTGTCTGGAGCTGGGACTGCGAACGCTTTGAACGTCTCTCACTACAGGGAGACCTCCCCTCAAAGCACGCAACTATGATTGCGAAACTCTTCCTAAACGTGGTCAAAGCGTGCGATCCTGCCTGAGAGAACAAAACTGCCAGGAAAGTTCAACATTAGGATAGGGGACAGGGGCGAGGGGCTGAGGGCCCAGGCTGGGCAAGAATGTGGAAAAGGATATTAAGAAAAACCTTCTAGCTTCCCCCCAGCGGCCCATTTCCGCCAGAGACCCATGAGTGCGCCTGCGCCGCAGTGCCCTGGTTTTCCGCGCCACCGCTGCGCTTACCCGCTGCACTTTAGTTCCGGCCCGCAAGTGGTCCGCCCTCGCTCTAGAGGGAACTTCAGACCGGCTGCCAAGGGCGTGTGCACCTCCCGGTACAGTCTCCCGCGCGTCCTCAGGGGTGGGGGCGAGGGGCTGCATCTGTTCTAGGGGAACCGAAGGGATGCGAAGAGCCCCCACACCTCGGCGCCCGCCTTTCGCTTGCTCAGTTGGCGCGCCCGGCAGGTCCAGCACCGCACGCTGAACGGCGCGCTCGTCCGGAGGCTCCGTGACTTCGGGCCCTGGGCGCAGGGACCGGAGGGCCCCTGGCATTGCGACTCCGCCTCCTTTCGCTGCCCTGGCGTGTAGGGGCGAGCCGTCCTTGTAACACTGTTGACTTTGCTTCTTCGGCAGCGCTCCATCATGCCCGGGGGCGTGCCCTGGCCCGCCTACCTGAAAATGTTCGCTGCCAGCCTCCTGGCCATGTGCGCCGGGGCCCAAGTGGTGCACTGGTACTACCGGCCTGACCTGGTGAGTGCCGTGGGGCGCGTGCCAGTCCACGGACCTGCACCTCCAGCTGTATGCTCTTATAATATGGCCATTCTGTCCCATTTGCCCGGTCCCTATTGTAAATTGTTCGTAGCGTTTGGATATACAATGCTGCAGCACATCTTTCTTACCACTTCAGACTGTGAACTCTTAAAAGAGTTGTGAAGTGTCAAGGACACTTCTTGGAGACAGAAAGTGGCAAGAACTTTCCACCGAGATGCAGTTTTGTGTCTAGCTTGTGCAGGAATAAGCTATCAGCAGCTCTTTACCAAGAAAAGAGAGTCTAGAATTTGACCCTGTCAAGTTGACTTATTTCAGCTCATTATAATGTGCAAGGATTGTTACCAGCAGCTGCCTGTCCATTGGGAGCCGCAGTCTCTACAAAGGGCGTACAGAAGCTACCAGGCCACCTCATTGTCATAGGCTGGTGACATTGGCAGTAGGTCACCTGTTCATAGACTTAAAGGCTAGGATGGCAGGCTGCCTTAGGATGCTGCATGTTGGGCTAATTAAGGGATGTATGTTCTTTACCTAGACTTTTGTAATTATTCCAGCTGCCACTGTTATTACAACCACAGCCACATTGTGACTGCTCAGAGGTCCAGGCTCTCAAAGGGGTGGGCCAAGTGGAGAGGACTGTGATGAGTCTGCGAGCTTGGACTCAGCACTACTTTAGGGAGAACTGTTGAGAGTGCTTTGTTTTAGTTGTCCAGCATCATTCTCCAGAATAGCAAGGCAGTGTTTTATGTATTTATTTTTATATGTGAATGTTTTGCCTGTATGTAAGTGTCCCACAAGCATGCCATACCCACAGTTCTGAATATACTGTACTGAAAAAACATTGATTTTTTTTTTCTCCTTTGTGATGGTGGGAAATCAAACCCACAGCCACACACATGCTAAGGCAAGCACTCCACCACTGAGCCACAGTACCCTATGCCTTTCTTTACTACCTCCCTCAAAGGCAAGGATTGTGGGTCTTTTGTTTTTTGTTTGTTTTTGCTCATTGCTTTATACATTTCACATAATAAGGACACATTTTTTGAATTCATGAATTAACTCCTAATAGCCATTTCCTGTGCCTGGTAGAGTCGGCAAATAGTGCAGGAATGAACTTCCTCTTGTTGAAATTCTCATTTGAAATGATTCAAATTTTAAGTCAATTGAATCTATCCCTCTCTGAGTCCTATAGGATTTCAGACCTTGCAAGGTCTGAAATAAATACAGGCCTAGGAAGAAATTTAGATCATCTAGAGGTCCTTTTAGCAATGGTTATTGTTGAGTAGCATGGGGGAGTGCTTTTTGTTCCAGGACAGCTGGGGCTACATGGAGACCCTGTTTCAAAAAGACCAAAAACAAAAGTCTTTAAGGGGGCTGGAGAGATGGCTCAGCAGTTAAGAGCACTGACTGCTCTTGCAGAGGACTCGGGTTCGATTCTACGAACTGTCCTTAACTCCAGTTCCAGGGGAATCTGAAGCCCTCTTCTGACCTCGCGGCAACATGGGCGCACTCACATACATGCAGGCAATACACTCGTACACATAAAGTAAAAATAATAAAATATTTTTTAAAAAAGGTCACACAATTATTATGAAGGAAAGCTGGCATCTGCTTTTTGTTTTTATTTTTGTAGACAATACCTGAAATTCCACCAAAGCCTGGAGAACTCAAAACGGAACTTTTGGGTCTGAAGGAGCGGCACCATGAACCTCAAGTTTCACAGCAATAGAAACTTCAAAATAAAACTGTGCCAAGAATTCTGTGAATAAGTTTTAAATGTGTATATTTTTACATTTATTGAGTCAAACACTTATTTAGGCACCTAATCTAAAGGTAACTGCAGGCAAGTGTGAGGTTGAGATGAATAGATAATTGTGAGCTTGTATTGTGGTTTAATCAAACTCTCTTTTGTTTTGTGACAAGGTCTTGCTGTATAGTGCAGGCTGGCCTCAAACTCAAGGCAGTCCTTCTGCATCAACCTTCCAGTTGCTGGGATTACAAGTGTAAACTACCGTGCTTGGTTCAGTATCTTATAAAAACTGCCTAAATGAGTTTCATCAACTTCCAGCATTTGATTGGGAATATACTTCATCTTCAATATCATGTGAAACTGAGTATTTGCAATGCCTCCTGCCATTATAATTCTTGTTTCTCAGAATAAGCTTGATTATGATGTCACATTATAAATTATATATAATAAAAATGAGGATGATACCGCTTATGGGCTCTCAGTTAACATTTCTCTAAACACTGCAAAGTACTGCTTATACTTAAAGTATTTTGTATAAAATCAAAATAAAATTTGAAGAATTTCATTTGTGACTTGGTCTGTCACAAGGTCCTTAACCCCCAAATTTGAGAAACCAAATTAAAACTGGCATTTAATTTTTCTTATACATGTAAAAATGACTTAAAAATGTAAATGAATATTATATGGGTTGAACTGTGTCCCTAAAAAGATGTTGACACCCTAACCCTCAGTGCCCATGAATGTATTTAGGATGAGGCCACAGGGCAGGCCTAATCCTTGTGACTATTGTCTTTATAGGAAGGGATGCCATGGAAGGACAGACACAGGGAGGATGTGTGAAGACACAGGCAGGAATTGGAGTGATGGAGATATGAGCCAAGAACACCAAGGATTGAGGCCCCCACCTGAAGCCTGGAAGAGGAAAGGGAAACAGCAAGGCTTCACTCACGTTGGACTTCAGATTCTAGTCGCCAAAACCAGAGAAGGTGTATTTGTCTTTAGACCACCTACTTTCCTACAGCAGCTGTAAGAAATGAACTTGTTTCTAGATTTCTCTGTATAAATAAAGAACAAAATTAATTTATAGAACAATTGGCTTCTGTTCAGAATTATTTTTCTGTCAGTTTTTTTTCAGAACTTTACAATCTTAAAAATCATGTATGCTTCTGTATGGCAGTATGTGTGGAGCAGAAGAGGGCATAGGATGCCTTGGAGCTGGTTACACAGGAGCTTGTAAGCAGTGCTGGGAACCAAACTCTGGTCCTCTGTAAGAGCAGTATGCACTTAACCACAGAGCCATCGCTCCAGTGTCCCCCCCCCCTCTTTTTTTTGTGTGTTTTTGAGAGAGGGTCTCCCTCTAGCCCAGCTGGCCTGGAACTCCCTATGTAGACCAGGTTGGCCTCGATCTAACAGAGATCTCTCTGCCTCTGCCTCCTGAATGCTGGGATTAAAGGTGTGCTCTACCACGCCTTGTATTTTGCTGTTTCCCTAACTGCAGGGTGAATACAGCTATATTGCAAAGAGCCGACAGAGATCCACCTGCCTCTGCCTCCCAAGTGCTGGGATTAAAGGCGTGCACCACCACGCCTGGCCCAGTACCCATTTTTAAAAAAACATTTTGTAAGCGTGTGTGTGGGGGGGTGTTGGAGTCTGTTCCCTGCCAACATATGGGTTTCCAGGTTTTGGGTTCAGGTCTGGCAGCAAGCACCTTTTATAGCAGAACCATCTCACCACCAATTTTCAATTTTAAGTCCAAAATAGACCAATTGCAACCTATTTGTTAACTAGGCCAAATAACACAGATTTTGTGCAAACTGTGTATGACATAATTGCTTATTTTTACCAAAATTGGAAGAGCTATGATCCTTTTTCTGTTTCCTGCTGGGAACAAATGGCAGTTTAGAATTTTCAGATTCTAAGGAGCACATGCGAGATAACATTAAGATAATCTCATACCTTTGCCTTCTTTATCAAATGCTCATCCAAAATGCTAATAAACATTACAGGATAGACCTTAATTACAGCATGTTGGGGCTGGAGAGATGGCTCAACAGTTAAGAGCACTTGTGTTCTTCCAGGTTTGGTTCCTAGGACACACGGTGGCTTCCAACTATCCAAAACTCCAGTTCCAAGGGGAATCTAATGCCCTCTTCTGGCCCCCATGGACAATGCATACATGTGGTACATTTACATGCATGTGGTACATTTACATACATGTTGGCAAAACACTCATACATATTTTTTTTTTTTAAAAATCAGTGTGTTGGGCTGGAGAGATGGCTCAGCAGTTAAGAGCACTGACTGCTCTTGCAGAGGACCTGGGTTCAATTCCCAGCACCCACATGGTGGCTACAAACTGTCCTTAACTCCAGTTCCAAGGGAATCCGAAGCTCTCTTCTGACCTCTGAGGCATTGCATGACACGGGTGCACTCACATACATGCAGGCAATACACTCATAAAAATAAATAGTTTTAAAAAATCAGTGTGTAATGACACAGCTAATACCCTACTTTTTATTAAAATAGCAGGGCCTGTTTTTATTTTGTGATGTTAGGGATCAAACCTAGGGCCTCACACAGTCTAGGAGAGCACTGTATGACAACATTGTCCTATGCCTCTAGCCCTGGCTGTGTGTGTGTGTGTGTGTGTGTGTGTATATATATATATATTTTTTTTGTTTGTTTGTTTTTGTTTGTTTTGGTCTTTTTGAGACAGGGTCTCCCTGTAGCCCCAGCTGTCTTGGAGCTCACTATGTAGACCAGGCTGGCCTTGAACTCACAGAGATCTGCCTGCCTCTGCCTCCCAAGTGCTGGGATTAAAGGCATGTGCCACCACGCCTGGCTATGGGTATATTTTTTAAAAGATACACATCCATGGGACTGTAGAGATGGCTCAGTGCCTAAGAGTGCATACTGCTGCGCTTGCAGAGGACCCGGGCTTGTTTCCCAACACCCACATCAGGTGATTCATAACTGCCTGAAACTCAGCTCCAGGCCTCCAAGTCCCTGTTCTGGACTCCAAGGACACTTTCACATTCCCACACATACACTTAAAATGAATCTTTAAAAATGATATACAGGGCCTGGAGAGATGGCTCAGCAATCACGAACACTTACTGTTTTTGCAGAGGACTCAGGTTCAGTTCCCAGTACCCATATGATGGC
The DNA here is from genome assembly GCF_000622305.1 of Nannospalax galili. Classification (NCBI taxonomy): domain Eukaryota; kingdom Metazoa; phylum Chordata; class Mammalia; order Rodentia; family Spalacidae; genus Nannospalax; species Nannospalax galili. Next base: position 7,679,817 of record NW_008346683.1, read on the forward strand.
TAACAACTGTCCTTAACTCCAGTTCCAGGAAACCCAAAACCCTCTTCTGGCCTCCTCAGGCACCGGGCACACACGTGTGCACACACACACACACACACACTGCACCCACACAGGCAAAACACACATAAAATCTTAAAGATATACATTAAAAAAGAAAAAGAAATATACACATTCAAATAGGCAACCTGGCAATGTCAAAGGTATTACAGCAGACTAAATCTAGAAAAATACCTAGACGCAGGGGAACAGAAATAAACTTAAGTGGGTACTAGATTAACAAGAGAATTGTCTTTAACAAACTATAAATTAGGTTTCAGTTTTCTAATATACACACATTTCTCTAGCCCACTGTTAAAAATTTATTGTGGATGGTACCAAACAGTTGAGAAATTCCTCCATTTCAAAAGAAAATAATAGCTTAATGTAGATCTTCATTGAATACCTGTAAATTTTTCTATGGTAGAATTCTGGCAATTTTTGTTGAAACAGGTTTTCTTTTTTTTTTTTTTTTTCCTTTTTTCCCTTTTTTTTCAAACTTTTCAATTCTGTTTTT
>NW_008346683.1:7680389-7692805 GCF_000622305.1 Nannospalax galili
TCTTCATAAGCATTTTCTTATTGTTAAGCTGACAACATGGTAGCCAGCTGACTTTTACAGCATATTCAGGAGCAAACATGCTGATGAAAAACTAGTCAAAATTATCTCCCCCATATCCCCAAATACAACTTTTAACCACTTTTCTTTGAATAAATCCTAGATATTTAGATAATACTTTCGTAGTTTATTTTTAAATTATGTGTACATCTGTATGTGTATGACATGTATGCAGGTGCCCACAGAGATCAGAAGAGGGTGTCTGATCATCTCCTGGAACTGAAGTCATGGGCGGTTGTTAGCTACCATGTGGGTGCTGGGAACTGAACCTGGGTCCTTTGCAAGAGCAGCCGGTGCTCTAAACCACTGAGCCATCTCTCCAGCCCCCCACCTCTATTTGAGCATTTGCAAGTTAGTGTAAACTTAAGTTTACTATGCTGTCTGCCTGATCAAGTTCACTAAATGTGTTAAGTAAAATATTTGGACAAAAATATATAATTATTTTTCCTCCCCAATTCTCAAAAAATGTTTAGGATATTTTTATTTTTTGGTCTTTTTGAGACAGGGTCACCCTGTAGCCCCAGCTGGCCTGGAACTATGTAGACCAGACTGGCCTTGAACTCAGAGATTCACCTGCTTCTGCCTCCCAAGTGCTGGGATTAAAGGCGTGGGCCACCATGCCCAGCCTTATTTTTTATGTGTATGCATGTTATTGCCTGCATGTAGGTAAGTGCACCCATGTCGTGCAATGCCCAAGGACAGAAGAGGCCATGGGACCCTCTGGAACTGGAGTGAAACAGGGTTTTATGTTGCCCAGGCTAGTCTCAAACTTCCTGTTAGAGTGACCCTGAACTTGCCTCCACCTAGAGTGCACCACCACGCATGGTGCTGGGGAATCAGACCTGGGGCTTTGCATATGGTAGGCAAAAACTGACTTCAGCTACATTCCCATTCCTATGTATTTTAAGACTTAACTTATATAGAATTCCCCTAAATCTCCACGTCCATGTACTCTTAAAAGTCACCATAGTATTTCAGTTAGGAAACCATTTTTTAAAAATATATTTCTTTAAATGTGTACTGCCTGCATGTAGGTAGGTGTACCTGTGTTGTGCAATGCCTGCAGAGGTCAGAAGAGGCTGTTGACTGGACTGGAGTTAGGGACAGTTAGCTGCCATGTGGGTGCTGGGATTCGAACCTGGGTCTTCTGCAAGAACCAGTGATCTTAACTGCTGAGCCATCTCTCCAGCCCCAGAAACCATTACTTTTAACTACACTGTACTTTATTGGGCTCTTATCCCTCCCCACAATGTTAATGGTCTTCAGAAAGAAAAATTGTGTGCAACTATATGTATGCCTGGGTTGAGTGTCCAGAAAAGGGCACCAGATCACCTGGAATTGGAGTTATAGGTTGTGAACTGCCAGGTGAGTGCTGGGAGCCATACCTGGGTCCTCTGCAAGAGCAGTAAGTGTTCACGTTCAACAGCTCAGCCATTCAGGAGCACCCTTCTCCCCCAATGGCACATTGTATTTAGCTCTTGTATATACTTACTCTCTAACCTGTGAGGTCTTCTCAGTATTTCCAAGTCTTTCATGACCTTTGAAGACTAGTATGCACATACAGGTTTGTCTGATGTTTTTACTAAGGTGCATTTGTGGGTTCCTGAAAGAATGCCAGAGAAATGCCCTTCTTACCTGGTTAACTGTCTGCCAAGTTCCTCCACTGCACTTAAGCTAGAAGGTGGCCTCAGAAGATTAAGCTGTGCCCCCTGGAAGGCGGATTATTTACATAGACTTTTTCAGTAAGCAAGATCATCTTTTTTACAAGACAAAACCCAAACAAACTAGTCATTTTTTTAAAATGTAGAGAACCCAACAGACAGGTAAATATATCACATCATCTTTGTACTACGCTGTTAAGAGAAATGGCAAAACACTGGGTATTTGGGATCTTTTTTATTTTTATACACATGACAAGATTTTACACCAATAGTCAGTTAAATAGTACAAATTTACATTCATGAGGAATGTTAAAAAAAAAAATTTTCAACTAAAAAACCCACTTCTTCCTGTGACCCACAATTCCAACATTTTACAGTGCAGGGGAGAAGGTGGTTTTGGGAAAGCATCCAAAATAACTCTCAAAAAAAGAAAAAAAAAAAAAAGACTTAAAAATTTCACATTCCCTCTCCACACAGGATCCATGGTGAGAGTATAATTTACAACTCATCTTTTTCTGTTGTAGATTCCTGTGAAAACAGAAAAATCAGAAAACATTAGACTAGCAGGCAACCATAGCTTAGTGGAAAAAACAAACCTATTCAATTTAAATTGTTTTTACTAATTCATTTGTAGCTGCCTATTGGCAAAATAATTTAGAGCTCATCAAGATCAATGGTCCTGAATATAAATAATCAGAATTCAAAACTGCCTCATGATTCTATTGTGGGCCAAGTAAAAAAAACTACCTAAAAGTATTTCACGAATGGTTGGATAAAGGAACAAACAGAAGAGTACATACTTCAAAAAAAAAAATTTATTTCCTCATTTCTCAATTTGGTATCAGACCTCTATTTTTAAGCAGACTGCTGTATGACTCAGTCTATTAAGAAGTCTGTATGCTAATTTTAATTTTGCCTCAACATGCTGTCCAATTTTGTAAGAACTAAAAGTGCCAAGCCCCTCTCTCATTCTGATGCACCTTTGCTGTTTCTTGATCTTCTTCGTCTGCTCCTGCATCCATCTCCTCTTCTTCGTCTTGCTCTGTGTCATCAGCTGTGTCTTCTGCTGTGTCTTCAGGCTCTTCTTCTGGTTCTTCTTCCACCTAAGGACAACATCCATGAACCCGAGAATAAATGCCTTGCGTCTTATTTCATTTTGCTCTTTCAAAAGGTTTAAGAGCATAATGGATGTTTAATAAGAGCCAGAGTAAATACTGAGTTAACAGGTCAGCTAATCAAGGGAGGCACACAAAAGGGAAGGGACTTCATGTTAAATGTTTTTATTTTATGAGTGTATTGCCTGCATGTATGTGAGTGCACCCATGTTGTGCAATGCTACAGAGGTCAGAAGAGGGCTTCGGATTCCCCTGGAACTGGAGTTAAGGACGGTTCGTAGCCGCCATGTGGGTAATGGGAATCGAATCTGCGTCCTCTGCATCTTAACCGCTGAGCCATCTCTCCAGCCCCTCGTTAATTTATGTGGTATATGTTATTACAGAAATAATTTATTCTATGTTTGAATCTCTAAGAGTAGAAACTAAGCAAATTTCTTAAAGCAGTATCACTTGTTGAGCATCGTGGTGTAAGCCTTTAATCCCAGTAGAGGTTGTGAGACTGAGGCCAGCCTGCTCTACAGAGCCGGTTTCAGTCCAGCTCAGACTATAGGAAGACATGTCAAACACACAAACAGACACACACCAACAACAAAGCAGTTATACTCAATAATCGGGAGAAGCCAATTATTCTTAAAAAAAACTATGCAGGAGAGGATACAAACCTGTGCTTCAGGGTCAATGTTTAAACTGAGGCGAAGCATTCTTTCTATTCTATCTCCGTATGCTTTGGTGTCTGGTAGAAGATAACCTGACCGAAGAGTTGCTGTTTCAAACAAAACTACAGCAAGATCCAAGACTGTTTTGTCATCTTCATCTTCCTGACAGAGAACATTTGATTTGGATTAGGATTAAAAGTTACAAAGCATTCCAGTTTAGAAAGACCAGCAAGAGTGTGGCTCTATCACTGCTCACCTTAATCCGTCGAAGCATGTCTTTGATCAGTGGGTGTCTGGGATTAATTTCAAATGTTTTCTTCTGACTGGCATAGTAACTGTTAAGGGACGCAGTAAGCATTAATATCCATGACTTTTGGGTCCATACATATTTTAGCTTTAATTAGAGAAAAACTCTTAGAAAAATTATTCCTTCTATTGCTTCCTTTAAAAGGAGTGCCCATGTTTAGGTAAAGTAATGAAATAACGCAACTCTTTAATGATGAGTCCCAGGTAATCACAGTACTGCTGCATGGATGAACTGGTTCATGTCTTTATGTCTTGCTTGTTCCCATAGTTTAATACCTTAACTGTAGCCCTGAGTCACCAAAGTTATGGGTGCTGCTCAAGTAAAACCTTCTCCATGATGCCCTCACTAGTGTGGTTCCCAAAAAAATTCCTTTCTTCTTCCATCTGAACTCAGACTGCAGTGTGTTCTGAGCATCTCCACAGTCATTAACATTTTACTGGTGGTTGTGACTATTATCCTTCCTATAGCTTCAAGGTTAGAGGACAGAGAGAAGCCATCTACCCCTATCACCCAATAACTTGTAGGGTATATAACTTCATTTGTCATCCTGACAATCTGATCATCATAAAGACAGGAGCTACATTTACTTTTGACCATGTATAGTCATAATACAAATATAGATATTATTCTTATAACCTAATGCAAAATAACAGTAGCAAATGCAGAAAATTTTTATTTGTATACAAATATTATAAAACAATAAGGTCACAGAAGACAACTTCTTTAGCAACCTAAATGTGCACAAGCTATCTACCCACACAATGGTGTGCACTTCAGATACTTGTCTCTATAGACCAGGCATTATCTCATCTCCTAAAATGAAGGCAGGATGGACAAGAGCTGGAACCTTGGCAGGGACTTCCCCAGCTACTTACTTTGTAGAGATGTCCTTGCCCGTTTGGTATGCTTGTGCCTTCATGATCCTCTCCATGTTGCCACTCCATCCGTACTGGCTGGCCACAAGAGCACAGGGAGACTCTGTAAGGCGCTGTGACACCACAGCCTTTTCAATCTTAGAATGAGAAACATTAGAGACAAATGAGTATCAATAGGTCATTCACCCTTTAAGAGAGGCAGGTCAAAAAGCAGCTTCATCCAGGTTCAGGAATTCTTAAGTGACACTCATTTAATCTGATTTTTTTCCCCTACAATTAAAGACTTGACTTAATAAAAAACAAACAAAACAAACACCTAACTTAAACTTAGCCTGTAAACATTATTACAGAAACAGTACTTTACAGAAAACTTCCGTTTTAAACATGCCCTACCCCATATTTAATCATATTTATCTTATTCTTTATCATTTTTCTTTTGAAATTTTATGTTCTTAGCAGTTAAGCCCTCCGCCCCCAGTGGTACAGGGGATCAAACCCAAGTCTTATGTATAGTAGACAAATGGCCTATCACTGAGCTACATCCTCAATCCTTTGAGATGGCTTCTCACTTTACTGACCAAGCTGACCATGAACTTCAATCCTCATCTTAGCTTCCATGTCACTTTTTATAAGAATTTCTTAGTGGTTACCAGGTATAGGTTAGTTTGCAGACAACTTCTTTTTACTCCAACCCCTCAGAATACCTTGTCCTTAAGAGCTTTATCTTTCATCCAATTGAGCAGAGGCTCAAATTCCTTCTCAGTTGCTTCACGACTTTCCTTAGTTTTCTCACTTTCATCAAACTTCACTCCTTCCTTGGCAACATTCTGGAACCTCTTCCCATCAAACTCGGGAAGGGCCTGAATGCAGTATTCATCCACAGGTTCTGTTAGGTAAATAACTTCATAGCCCTTTTTCAGAAGTCGCTCAACAAATGGAGACGATTCGGCCTACAAAATTAAACGAAGTAAAGCCTAATTGTTTATGTATTAGCCGCATCTTCACAGTATAACAACCCCATCTGAAACATGAGGACTTGATGTTAACAGTCCTGTGAATGACTGGCCAGTTCTCATAACTACTCCAGCTATGCAATGTCTTTTCTCTCAAGCACTGGCTGCACATATATCCCCAGCTAACTACAAGGAGCTGTGACAGCGGGACTTTGTCTCACCTCTTTTCTGCTGGACCCTGCCATGAAGTAGATTTTGTCCTGCTTTTCCTTCATTCTTTCCACATACTGATCTAAACTAGTAATGTCAGTTGGATGATGAGAAGACTGGAACCTAAGAAGTTTAGCAAGCCGAGTTCTGTTTGAGTGGTCTTCAATTACACCAAGCTTGATGTTGGTGCCAAATTCTTTCCAGAAAGTATCATTGTACTTTTCATCAGCGATCTTCTTGATCATGTCTAGGGTTTTACGGACGAGCTTCTTCCTAATCACCTAAGAAAATGGAAGACTGGTTAGAAAAGTTCATCTCAAACCTTTGCAAATGTAAGGAACCAGGGAAACAGTGACTGAGGTACCGGGACAGGGATGTGTGTCACTGCAACTGAACAAGCACAGGGAATGAGCGGGACACTCATATCAGATGGTGCTGAAATTATGCTGTCAGCAGAAATAACCACAAGAGTGCTTTTAATGTTAAGATACTGTCAGGAAAAGAAGAAAGTTCTTTTTTTTGAGACAGGGTTTTATATAAATCAAGGTGACTTGAAACTTATGCTATCAAGCCTTGGCTGACCTTGAACTCATGATCTTCCTCCTGCTTCTTCCCTCAAAGGTTCTACAGGCATGCACCACCATGGCTGGCTCAAAGTTCTTTTGAATAGTTAACGACTAGTCTAGCCTCAAAATCTAGTTGCTTTTATAACAAGAGTCCATCCTCTGATTCCAACTGAAAGGTGGTGGGGATCCTGTCCAGAAACCCTTACCTTAAGCAATTTATGTTGCTGGAGAGTCTCACGGGAAACATTCAGGGGGAGATCATCCGAGTCAACCTGCAGATGACAAAATTTTCAATAAGCAATAGAAACACTGGGAAAAACCAAGTCCAAACCAAAAACCCCACAAGCCCTCCAACTCTAATGCCCATTCCTCCAATCTTTAGATACTTACAACACCCTTGACAAAATTAAGGTATTTGGGCATCATATCATGGAAGTCGTCTGTGATGAATACTCGGCGCACATACAGCTAAAGAGAATCAAAACAAGAGTCACTGTCTAGATATCACACACACTTTGAATTTTAAACTCAAGTTTATACTACTTAAAAACTCACCTTAATATAATCACTTTTCTTAGATCCATATTCATCAAATAGTCCACGAGGAGCAGATGTGGGTACAAATAAAATTGATTTGAAGGTAACTTCTCCTTCAGCAGTGAAGTGAATATAGGCCATGGGGTCATCACTTTCCTGTGGAAAGTAAGTTACTCAAAAGGCACAGGAAAAAGCAGAAAGGCACTTACACGTATTTAACAAGAACAGTACTTTACAGAAGTAAAAGAAAAAAGGTTAGAAGTGGTATGGAGAAGAAATGACTAACTCTTGACTATAAAAAACTCAAGAACAGATGTCTTTAATGGAATTTAGCTTCCGGTAGTAGATACAAAGAGGTATGCACCACATGTAATGTCAGAAATCCTCTGATCTGCTTTATGCTCAGTGTACCCACATGCAGCTATGGAGCAGTTGAAGGTTGGTAGTCTGGAGAGACGCTATTCCATGTTAGACACATTTTGAAGAAACAGTATGAATTAAATTCAAAAATGTTTTTGCATGTCTCATGACTAAAAAAATTGTTCACATGTTAAAACTGCTATTCTGGGTATATTTGGCTAAATAAAGTAAATCTTAAATGGCTGATATATCATCTGTCCTAATGTTCTCTATATAGCTTAAATTTTTTAAAATTATATTAAGTGACTCAAATTTTATTTCTGCCCAAGTTTGCTCATCTAAACCAAGATTTCAAGGACATGGAAATAATAGCCAGGTGTGGTGGCAGAAACCTTTAATCCCAGCACTTGGGAGGCAGAGGCAGAGGCAGAGGTAGAATCTCTGTGAGTTCCAGGCCAACTGGGGCTACAAGGAGACCCTATCAAAAAAAAAGTACATGGAAATAAAATCCAAAGCAAAGTTTCAAGTGTTGAAACTTACAGGCTACAGAATAAAGTAATACACCTATAGACTATTTAGTGAAAACAGTAACTTCAAATGACTTTTAATACTAGTTTTGTATTCTTTAAGACTTAAAAAATTAGGGATTAGCAAAAAAAAAAAAAAAAAAAAAAAGGAAAAAAAAAAAAACCCCCCAACCAGATAAAAAAAGATTTAGTAATTTTCTCTAAAAAATTTTTTTTATTTTATGTGATTGAGTGCATTGCCTTCTTGTATGAAGTGTACCCGTGTTGTGCAGTGCCTGAGGTCAGAAGGTGTCGGATCCTCTGGAACGGGAGTCACAGGCAGTTGTAGCTGCAATGTGAGTGCTGGAGACTGAACCCAAGTCCTCTTCTAGATCAGTCAGTGCTTTTAACTGCTGAGCCAGTTAGTAATTATTCTTTAAAGTTTATTGTGTGTATGACTGTTTTGCTTACATATATGTAAATACACCCATGTGGTGCATAGCCTGTAGAGGTCAGAAGGGCACTGAAGCCCCTGGAACTGCACTTACAGAACAGAGGGTTGTTAACGATCATGTGGGAGCTGGGAACTTACAGAGGAGCAGGTCCTCTGTAAGAAAAGCAAGTGCTCTTAACCACCGAGCCATCTTTCAAGCCCTATTTTGTTTTTTTTGAGATAGGGTCTCCTTGTAGTCCCAGCTGGCCTTGATCTGACAAAAATATGCCTGCCTCTGCCTCTGCCTCTGAGTACTGAGATTAAAGGCATGCACCACCATGCCCAACTTTAGTAATTATTCTAAAATATGACTCCCATGTTTGATATAAGTGAGCTCTTTCAAGATCACATTAAAAACCATTCATTCATTTACACAGTTAATACTTCTGTTCTTTGACAACCTAGGGAAAGCTATATTGAATCCTCATAATTCAAAAAATTTTTAAAAAATATATAGGATTAAAATGAACAGTTTAGTCACATTTGTAAGACTTCTGGATTTTGTACTTGAAATGCTTTACTATCAAAAATGCTGTGTCCTGAAACTGAATTACTATTCTCAAAGACTGTTTCTAGGGAGATACCAATCTCAAAGGTGAAATGTGAATGTGATTTTGCAGTAAAATGAATTTCAAATTGATTCATGACTAAATCTATACTCCTAGAAGTACACATATGGTAAATAAGATCACTTCTGGATTTTGTACTTGAAATGCTTTACTATCAAAAATGCTGTGTCCTGAAACTGAATTACTATTCTCAAAGACTGTTTCTAGGGAGATACCAATCTCAAAGGTGAAATGTGAATGTGATTTTGCAGTAAAATGAATTTCAAATTGATTCATGACTAAATCTATACTCCTAGAAGTACACATATGGTAAATAAGATCTTTGAATCTTATCTTATTGGAAAAACTGGGGATGGACAATCTCATTCATGGTCTTATACCATGTTTAAGTATTTAATACCACACTTAAACTAATAGGGTGAGAAATTTTACGTACTTGTTAATGACTTAGAGCTAGAAAATTCTAACAAAGAACTTACCTTCGAAAATGATTTGTAGAAAGCTTTGTATTCATCTTCTTCTACTTCTTTTGATGGTCTTTGCCATATTGGTTTGATATCATTCATAAGTTCCCAATCCCACACAGTTTTTTCAACCTAAAGTTAAAATACTTGGTTAGTCTTTCCTATCACTTAAAAGCTAACCTAGAGGTAATCATAACTTCTGTTATCTAATATAGGTGCTAATCACTAGATCAAATATTTTAAAGTAAGGGTTTGTTTTGTTTCTGGAGACAAGGTCTAACTACATAGCTCAAACTAGCCTCAAACCTTGAACCATCTGCCTCAGCCTCTCAAGTACTGGGATTAGAGGCATGAGTCTCTAGACTGCTAAAAGTAATCACTGTCTCTTAACATTTATAGCCAACATTTAATTAAAAAAGAATAGTAGTGTTGGGATGGTGGCGCACACCTCTGATCCCAGCACCCGGGAGGCAGAGGCAGACAGATCTAAGGCTGAGGCCAGCCTAGTCTTTGAGTTCCAGGCCAGCTGGGGCTGCAGGGAGGACACTGTCTTAAGAAGAACCCCCACCCCCAAACAATTCTCAGCAATATTTCTACTTTACCTCTTATCTGAGTAAGGCACAGAAATATTTCTATAGTTAATTCCAACATGCTAAGGAAGATACATAAAACTTTTAGGATTTTAAAATTCAAAATATATAAGCCAGTCAGAAAGCTCTTTATATAGAGGCCTCTGTTCACTACTTAATGTTCTAGAGGACAACATACACAGCACACAAAGTTAAGTCTTGTTTTAAACAAGGGGGCCACTTGTAAAACCAGAACTTTAAGAACTAAGAATCAAGCTCCTCTCAAGAATGCACATGTGGCTGGTGCTGTTCCCCACAGATCCTCAACAGTAGTTTAAGTAGGGGAGTCAGCTTACCTTTTTAGTCTTTGGTTTCTTTTCTTCCTCCTCCTCCTCTACGGCAGCTTCATCATCAGATTCTTCTTTCTCTTCTTTCGTTGCTTCTTCTTCATCCATGGGTTCCTCAACAGTCTCAGTCTGTTCAAGTTTCACAAGGTACAATTACTGTTAAGTTCATTTGTTTGGTAATTCTGATTCCTCTTAGCACTAAGCATTTCAATATACGCTAAGGTAATACATACATTTTATCATTGCAGATTTACCTTGCTACTCCATACATAAATAGGAAAGTTGATGAACTGAGAATACTTTTTGACGAGATTTTTAATTGTATCCAATTCAAGGTAATCAGATGCTTCTTCTTTTAAGACAAGGCTGCAAGGAAGGAAAATAAGCCATTTATAGACTCACTCAGCTTTTAGATTTGATTATAAATTTAAGTACCTTGGTAATAACAGCCAGCAGTTCTATACAATGCTTGACGTTCATACTAAGAACTCCTTCTCCTCCACTAGGAGGCCGGGAGCTAAATACACAACAAACGGGATGGGAAAGACTTCCTGAGCTCTTTAAGGTAGAGAATATTCTTAGTTTTAAGTAGAAAACAAAAATATTTCTAATCTTCCTAGCATGTTAGATAGCTTTCATTTCTCAAGGTGAGAAAGCACACTGAAAATATTCCGGAGAAAAATGGGATCTCTGCACTTTCACTGATTACACTGTCATTCTAGAAATCAAACAATTTTTTAGTACTCCTAAATATATTCTTAAAAATAAAGAAAAACAGAAAAACCATCAAGAAAATTACCCTGAAGCCACCAGTCTTACCTATCTAAATCAAATGTCAAGTTCAAGGGTGATATTTCATTTGGTAAAGCAACAAGCACAAGGACCCGATGGATCAGCATCCGCATAAAAATAAAAACCTGGGCATGGTGGTGGTGTGCTTGTTATCCCAGTGCTGGGGGAGGCAGAGACGGGGATCTCTGGTACCTGCTGGCCAGCCAGACTAACCTAATCTTCAAGTCCACATGAGACCCCTGGTCTCAACACAAGGTGGAAAGCTCCTGAGGTCTGAGGCAAAAGGTTGTTTTCTGGCTTCTACCCACAAACATACAGCCTGAAAAGAAGAAGTTGAATTCTGCAGCTGCATGTCACCCCTGAGTACTCAATAGACACATGTGATTGGCGGCTGCCATTCTGACAGTACATATAGAGACAGAACATTTTCACATTGTAAAAGCTCTACTGTAGGCCGTGTAGTTTGGCGGTGCTCGTGTTTCCCCTTCTGCAAATCTCTTTTCTATCTACCAAAAATGACAAGTCACAACACAGTTCCCAAACACAGGAGGTAGCATGTACCTTAATATTTGTGCTTGCAAAGAAGAAAATGTTTATAGTTTAGAAGCACCTGTTACAAATAGGAAATGGAACAGGCTTTCAAGTTAAGTCTGACTTAGTGGTATGGGGTGGATGGAGAGCTGTGGATACAACTGGAAGCTGCTGATTAGGTGACTTAGAGGTACATAAAAGGCAATCGGGGTGGGCTGACAAGATGGCTCAGCAGGTAAAGGCTCTTGCTGCCATGCCTGAAAACCGGGTTTGATTCCTGGGACTCTCAGAGTGGAGGAGAGAACTGATTCCTGCAAGTTGTCCTCCACATGCCCTCCCCTAATAAATAAATGCAATTAAAAAAAGCCATCAGACACATGAGCACATAACCTAGTGGTAAGATATAGATGCAGTTTGGGAAGCAGCTGGCATCCATACAATTTTTTATTGGGACATATCCTCATTTACTGTCTTGGCTGCTTTCAGACATGTGACAGACCGTATATTCCATAAGCTGGTCCTTTAAAAATGTTTGCTGGGGCTGGAGAGATAGCTCAGCCATTAAGAGCACTTTCTGCTCTTCCAGAGGACCTACGTTCAGTTCCCAGCACCCACATGAAGGCTCACAACTGCATGCACATACATGGTGCACATACACACACAGTCATACACATATGCATAAAAAGTAAATTTGAGCCAGGGGTGGTGGTGCATGCCTTTAATCCCAGCACTTGGGAGGCAGGCGGATCTCTGTGAGTTCAAGGCCAGCCTGGTCTACATAGTGAGTTCCAGGACAGCTGGGGCTACAGGGAGACCCTGTCTCAAAAAAGATGCCCCTCCCGCCCAAA
>NW_008346683.1:7693362-7738658 GCF_000622305.1 Nannospalax galili
CTTTGTCCTTACCCTACAAACACTTAAATGTTGAACCTTTGCATGTTAAAGGCAATGTGCTGTGTGAAGGCAAGTCTTATTTTACAAACTGGGAAGGAACTAATTTATGCTTAAGTTTCTGCAGTGGTAAAATGCATTAATAGATCAGAAACAAAGGGACCATTTTACCACCTCAGCTTTAGGAAAAAGCAGACTATCTCAATAAAGAAGGAAAGACAAAAGTAATATAACAACATTACCTGATGCTACTGTTCTGACCTAATCACTTAATCATCACGAATCTCTTGTAAAGGTATAGCAGCAGCTGCTTTAGGGATGGAGACAGAAGCACTACCAAACTCAATTCTCTGATGCCTCAATTTTTTCCTTTGGTCATTCTGGACTCCTGGTTCTTCAGCTGGGTCATACTGTGCTGCTCTGAGAATCTTCAAACATACCCTGCTTGCTGCCTCAAGTATCACTACTTCAGGAAGTCTTTTTCATATCTTTCCCCTGAAAATGCAGGTGTCCCTTAGTGTCCTTTCTTGTATATCACTCAAGTTGTTTTTCTTGCCCTTGTAAGTTTAAGCCCCGTGTAAAAGGAAGGACTAGATCTATCCAATTCCCCACTGTAGCCCTATAACCCCAACCTGTGTTTGGCATTCAAATAACTAGATGAATGAATGGTGGTATAGAATTTGAAAAAGAGGAAATTTTGCTCAGGGAAACTGTTACATAGTTTCATTTACTCATCAACCACCCATTTACTGATGCTACCCCCATAAGCTTTCCTGGTCACTCTTCAATTCATTCATGCAAACACCTGCCAGTCAAATGTCAGGCTCTGGGAATGGAAGCCAGGGAGCTATTATCCAGAGAATCTTGACAACCTCCTGGTACATGAACATCTCCTGGCACATTTTCTGTTTACCTGTTCTCTTCCAACCCATTATCATTACAAGTCTTGAATATTTCCAATGGTCTCCCCTCAGACAACCCCACCATCTCCTCCACATCACCTTCAGAATTCTTTTAAACAGTTAACCAAAACTTCTATCAACAACTGCAATCAACTGTGAGGAAGTCCTTTAATCCTGTGAACATGCCATACCTTTCTGCCTTCATCCAGGCTGCTCCACATCTCAACTACTTCTTGAATCTTGAAAACCCACAGACCCATCTCCCTTTCCTCTGGGAGAGCTCACACTTCCCATTCACACTCTCAATGTACAGCAATAATCACAACTCTTTTGTTCTAGCCTTCAGCACATCCTCAAATCTTTCTCTGAATGTGACTTCATTTCCTCATTTTATAGGCACGGAAGTTAGGGCCCACAATAAGCCATTTGCCTAGAAAGAACTGTAGAGCCAGGTTTCTTTTTTCTTTTTGAGACAGGGGTTTCCCTGTAGCCCCAGCTAGCCTCAAATTTACAGAGATCTGCCTGCCTCTACCTCCCAAGTGCTGGGATTAAAGGCATGAGCCACAACACCTGAGCCAGGGTTCTTATTCGATTAATTTGTTAGGAATCAATAATACTCACGTAATTGTTGTTCCCCGTCCTAGGGTGTTTCCTCTTGGGTCAGCAATTACAGAGAATTCATTGGAGTCAGATTCCCAGATGTGCTGGGTATCATTGTTGTGTTTTGATGTGACAATAACCTTATCTGCTACAAGGAAGGCAGAATAGAAACCAACACCAAACTGGCCAATCAATTCAGAAGTTGACTGACCATCTTCTTGTGCCTCTGTCATTTTGTTTAAAAACTCGCTCGTTCCAGATTTGGCTATGGTACCAAGGTTTTTAACCAATTCCTCTCTGGTCATTCCTACACCAGTGTCTGTGACATGCAGCAAGTTTTTCTCCTTGTCACACTAGAAAGAAGACAAGATCATCATTTTATAGCCCATTTTCTGGCCTTTCTCAAAAGCATACCCTTAAGAAAAAGCATGTTTCTTTATGAATGCTTTAAAAGCTCAGTGCATATAAGAAAAACACACAGGGACTAAATGTCAAAAGTAAACCAAATAAAACATTTTAAGAAAAAAGTCTAGAAAAACAAAACTTAAGTTTTTCCTATCTTAAGAAAACAAAAGGACTCTGAACTTGAATGACCCCTGGATTTGGAATCTGTGATTTGATTTTATTAATGTTCTTCACTAAATATTTCTGGCTGTCTCCAGGAGCCTAGTAGGACTGTACACATTCCCCAGTTGCAGTTATGGGTCATGTGATTGGTTCTGGCCATTGAGTAAGAAGTGAGAGTGACTTTCAGGTTGTGTCTGTAACTGGTCTGTGAGCCTCTGCTCCTTTTGTACCCTGGCAACCAATGATACTCCAGAGGCTGCTCTGTAAGCCTGAGTCTTGGCTAGGAGGATGAGCAGGAAAAGTAGTAAGTGGCCTGTAGAATGATGATCTAAGCAAACTTAGAACTTGGCTAACTTTTCCTCAAGAGCCAAATAGTACCTATTTTAGGTTTTATGAGTCACAAGACCCTGTCACAATGGTTACTGTCATCACAGACAAGAGCACTGATAAATTACATACAAGAGGTTTTATGAGTCACAATGGTTACTGTCATCACAGACAAGAGCACTGATAAATTACATACAAATGATATGACTGTATTAAAAAAAAAAAAGCTACAAAAAGGCAAAGTCAGATTTGACTCACAGGGCAGCTTGCAGACTTCTGCATGAACTCAGTAAACTAGGGGTTACTCTTCACTGTAGCAAAACCCACTTCTATCTTGAATGATATGGTATGTCTGCTTGTGAGGATTTTTAAAAAGAGAAAAGTTAAGATTACCTTAATCTTGACTGTTAATTCCTCGTTTCCAGAGAGTGCATTTTCATCAGTTAGTGATATTAGCCTTATCTTATCTAAGGCATCAGAAGCATTTGAAATCAGTTCTCTCAGGAAAATCTAAAAGGAAGCCAGATTTAATACACTTAACACCAAGACACATTAAGATGTTTTCATACTCATCCTATCCTATTCCTCTGTATGAAAAGGCACTTTTTAAAATTATTTTGTGTGTATGAGTGTATTGCCTGCACATATGTAAGTGCACCCATGTCATGCAATCCCCATGGAGGTCAGAAGAGGGCATCAGATTCCCCTGGAGCTGGAGTTTTTAGCTGCCATGGGGGTGATGGGGATCGAAGAAGGGTCATCTTGCAAGAGCAGCCATTTTTCTTAACCAGTGAGCCATTTCTTCAGCCTGGGAATCATGCCTTTTAATTGTACAGAGATGGCTTTACTCTTAAAAAAAAAAAAAAAAAAAAAGGAGGCATGGCTTGTTACACACGTGGCAATGGCAGGGGAAATCTGAACTCTGCTACCCTTCATCATTACATATACAATATCTGGAAAGTAGTTTGTGTGACTACCCTTAAGTCTCAGCAGGCCATACTTATTTTGAGAAAGGAAAAAGACTGGGTAAAATGTCTACTCTCTTCCTTCCCTAATATGTATCAGTAGTAACTCTCATTCATTCCTACTGGGTATTAAAATTTGGTTATTTACTTTGGAATTTACACAATTCACTCCAGGTACGCTACCACACAATCATAAACCAATATGCTAATCACATGCTGCTTACCTCTTTATTTTTATACAAAGAGTTGATGATAAGTTTCATCATCCGGTTAACTTCAGCTTGGAAGGCAAACTTTTCAGATTTTTCTCTAAGTTCTCTTATTTGTGATGCATTTAACCCATCCAACTGAATAGCTTCTTCCTCTCTAAGGAAATCAATTAGATAAGCAAATATTTAGGTCCAGTTAAAAAAAAAGGCTCTGTGGTCAGGACCAAAGTGGCCTCTGGACTGTCTTGTTAAAAGGGAAAAATGGAAACCTTTATAAAATATCACCAATACACCAGCTAATTTTTATCACAGTAATAGGTTAATTAACATTGCCAGAAAAATACACTCAACTTTCGTCTACTAAAAAGCAAGTCATAACTCATATATGCTCTTAAAGCAAAGACTTTAAAACTGTTGCTTTTTTTTTTTTTTTTAAAGACAGGTTTCACCATGTAACTTTGGATGGCCTGAATCTTGCTAGGTAGACCAGGCTGCCCTTCAACTATACTTCTGCCTGCCTCTGCCTCCTGAGCCCTGGGACTAAATGCATGTGCCACCACACTCAGCCTGTCAGTAAGTCTTAAGAGGACAAATTTTAGAATACTGCTCTACCCAAAACTCCATTTTTTAGGGTTATTGACAAATTCTTTTAAAATTAAGTGCACACAATGAACACAAAACCAATTTAAAGTGTTCTCTGAGGTCTTAGAAAGTTTACAGCCCCAGTAGTGTTCTGCAGCAGTTATCCACATAGTTTTCTTTTTTTGAGATGCTGAGACTCCAACTCAGGGCACTGAGCATGCTAGGCTACTCTACTCCACAGCACCTCATTCAAATTTCCTTCTTGACCAGTAGTCATTCCATGGGCAGGTTAAGACCTGTGTGGATAATTGGGCCAATCCAACTGAATAGCTTTTCTCTGATGATTTTTAGGAATTTATGCTCGGAGTGCTCCTTAATCTGGACCTCCTCTTTGGAGCAAGCAAAAGCCACTGTGTCCCACAACCCTCCCAGGGCTTATCAGCACACAGTTCCAAACACAGACCTCTGCACGACTTCATCATCTGTCCTGGAGCCTTCTCTGCTTTTCCCCAGGTCGTCTTCTACTGTACCATCCACATCGACTTCATCGTCAGCTCTGACAGACCCTGAAGGAAGAAGGAACACCGGAAAACTCAAATACCGTTCCTCCCTCTCCTTCGCAGAGACCAAAGAGCGCAAGGGGAATGGTTGCAAAAATCAGTCGGTAAATGGAGGAGCTGGGGATGGAAGGATGTACTGGGTTCAATACAACGTCAGCAAAAGTTAGTAGGCTGACGCTGAGATGCTCAAGACCCCAAGGGATTCTCGAAGACCAGGCAGCCATCACCTCTGCGTCCACCGGTCCTTAGAAACAAGGCAGTGATGGGAGGTCCCATCTACAATACACCCACACGTGTTGCGCACAGCCAGGCCTCCATTCCGGCCCTAACTCGGGCTTCGGTGGTCATCACGGGTCAGAACGCAAACAGGGTTGCTGCAACTTCTGGCGAGGGGAACTGGACTGGGGCCCAGGGGCCGGCGGAGGCAGAGGGAGCACGGCCCCGGCTCCGGACAACCGGGATCGGACCCTGCCACGACCCCGCCGCTGGCCCGAGGCCCCGCGCATCCGAGAACCAAAACGCGCTCATGAGGACTCGGAGGGTCGGAGTCGTCGGGCTCGCACGACCAGCGGTCGGGGCGGATGACAAAGGTCCTGGGGAGGGGCCGGCGCAGTGTCCCCGTCCCCGGGGAGGAGAGTCCGAGAGGCCGCGCCTCGCCTGCCAGACCTCCGCTGGGCATTCCAACCGCCCGGCTCCGCTCTCCTCGCCAGAGTCAGCGTCATGCCCTGGGTGTGCTGGAGGAACGGCGACGGCCCCCGGGCTCTCTGCCCGCCCAGTGTCCCCCTCCTAGGCTCAACGACCTCAGAACGTTCGAGAAGCGGCCGCCCGGATGGTGGTGGGGGGGGTCCGCTCCGCTCCTCCGGGCTCACTCACCGAAGGTCAGCAGGACGCAGCAGAGGCCCAGCACCCACAGGCCCCTCATGGTGCGCGGCCGGCGAGTCTCAAGTCCCTACCGTTGCAGTAAGCGCCTCCGCCCCCACCCCAACACCGCTTCTTCACACCTCCAGCCGCGCGGTCCGCCCACTACGCGGCGCTCAGGTCCGGCCGCTTTTCACCCCCACTCCTCGCGGACGGGGGACGGGAAACATGAACCCACCAATCAGGCCTCACCACGCACCCTCTGCATCCAATGGGGACGCGTGGGGGGGACCGCAACCCGCCAATCGGAACTGTCCAGGTGCGGTACCCGATGCCCGAAGCGTGGCTCCTTCTGATTGGTCTCCCGGAACAGCTTTTCTCCAATCAGATGGCTCTGCGGGCCCCTCACACGCGGGGCCACCCCTTTGCCTGGGAAGCCTTGGCCTCTGAGGAAAACTGTCCAATGAACGTCAGCGAATAGCATGTCCATCCTTTCCGAGAGGTCCCGAGGAAGCACTTCCGGGTCCTGCCGAACGTTTATTCCGTGACTAGGGGAAACGGTAGCCACGGCAATGAGGCTTTTTTTTTACCTTTTTTCGACTATGCGGGGAGTCACGTTGGGAGCCATCCCAGCGCTATGTTCGCCATCACCTTTCTGTCTGGCGTTGCCTTTCCAAGGAGAAACACGTGAGGGATTGAAAGTCCTCCTGAGTGCCGGCCTATAGAGGTGAGAAACTACAATTCCCGGCATGCTTCGTACAAGGCTCACACCGTATTGAATGCTGGGAACCGTAGTCTTTGGCCTCTGGGCCAGTGGCGTAGTTTGGGCCTTTCGGAATCTCACGCTTTGTCTTTGCGGGAAGTCTGTCCAGCGTAGTTTAGTATGTACACCCCCTTCTGATCGCAGTATAGTTCTGTGCTTGTTCTAGGACTCTTTAATGCACACAGCTTTCAGGAGCGGGCCTGGAAAGCCGCCCTGCCGAGGTCCAAGGCGCCTTGTGTTCTGGGGGCTGGTCCTGGAGTCTGGGCTCCGCCTCTGCCTGACCCTAGAGCGTGTGTTTCCCAGTCTGATTTATGCGTCACTTGGGGCTCTGGGTTCCTTTGGTTCCACCGCGCCTTCGATGGTTGGAAACCCCAACCCTCCCTGGTTTGGTTTGCAGAAGAGGGTGGCGGGGTTCCTCTCCCCCAAGGGAAATTGCACGAACTCTAAAGAGCGCAGCGGTGATGTCCAGTCTGGCCCAGAACAGGAAAGGACATTTGTAGATTCTTGAAAGCAAACCCTCAGTGCTGCAGATAGCAGGTTTGCAGCTTTGTAACTTCGGAGAAATGCCTTTCCTCCTTCAGAAAGACAAAGAACCACGGGATCTTTCCGCTGAGGGAAGTCCCTAACTGACCAGCTGGTGACTTCGATGTGTTTTCTACACTCTTTAGCCTAGTTTTTACAAATTTCCCACCAGCACAGACTCCTGCCTCCAGCATGCACATCACTAGTTCCTCCAGGAAAATTGAAGTCAAATAATTCTCCGAATTCCTCAAGACAAGCTTTTCAGTGACAGGGTCCTTTTTACAGCTTCCCGTATTTAGACTTGCCTATCTTGATTCTGTGGTTTGGTTTACATATTGCGGTCTTGTCTTATTTACATCTGCCTGATTTACCTACATTTGCCATTAATAATAAGCAAAGAGAAACTTAAAAAGCAGGTTTGATGCCTCTGTGCTGACGTTTTTTTTGTTTAGAGTATACTAGTCTTTCTGTCTGTCTTTCTTTTCTTTAAAAGATGCACTTTTCTGCGTTTGACAGCTCAATTTTTTGGGGGGGTCTTTTTTTTTTGTCTTTTTGAGACAGGGTCTCCCTGTAGCCCCGGCTGTCCTGGACTCACTATGTTTTTTGGTCTTTTTGAGACAAGGTCTCCCTGTAGCCCCAGCTGTCCTGGAACTCACTATGTAGACCAGGCTGGCTTTGAACTCACAGAGATCCGCCTGCCTCTGCCTCCCAAGTGCTGGGATTAAAGGCATGCGCCACCATGCCTGGCCATACAGCTCAATATTTTTAAGTGTCGAGCAAGAAGTCGACTAGTTCCGAAACTGCAGATGCCTTAACTGGCTAGTGGGGGGTAGTTTGGGCTGCACCTGGAGGGAACCGAGAATGAGATTTGCCCTCCAAAATAGAGCTGCTGCTTGTGGGTAGAAGTTCCTGCACGTGGCAGTCCCCGGAGCACAAAGCACTAGGCTGGCGGAAGATGCCTGGCCTTCTCACTCAGTTGTGCCATTCTACGACAAGCTCTCTGACCGAGCACCCTGTAAAAGAAGTGGGCATAGACTGGGGAGATGGCCTGGGGGCAAAGAGATGACTGCACAGCCTGAGGATCAGAGCTAGAATTCACCGTATGAAGCCCCAGTGGCGGGACTGCGGGTGGTGGTGGTAAAAACAGGGCTCCTCTGGCCCTCAGTCTGTTAAAGCAGAGAATTCCACAGAGAGGAGAGAGAGACAGAGAGGATGCAGAGAGAGAGAGATTAGAGGAACACAGAGAGATTGAGACAGGCAGAGACAGAGGGGGCCGTTTCCTGGATTTCGTCATCTGTTCCCCCATGTTCACTTTTGACTTTTGACCTGCGGTCCCTCAAAACTGACACTCCAGGTGGTTAATTTGCTCCCCACCTTTGGAGTTAATTCTCCTGCTTCTTAATTTTAGTTTTCCACTTTGATACTATATTTCCATGGACACTAGTAGAAATGGCTGCCTTTGTTATAGTTTTGTTAAACTTCTTGTGCTTATCTAATGCTACTAGACAGTACCCTGTCTTGCAATTAAACTTGGAAGGAAAAATCCAGATAGGCAAACAGATGCAGTTAGGGGTAATAGGTAGTTCCCCTGATGGACAGGTGTAATCCAGCAGTGGGGAGACCAAGGCAGAAAAGCATTTGGCATTTGGGAGCATTGAGGGATTAAGGAATGGAGCAGGTACTAAGGCAAACTGGTGGGTTGATTGGTCCCTTCTTTCCTTCCCTTTTGTTTTTTGGATTTTTGAGACAATGTCTTGCAATGTAGCACTGATTGGCCTGAAACCTACTACTTAGTAACTGAGCCATCTCTCCAGCTCCTTCTCTTGCTTTTTAATTTAGCAACTGTATTCATTGGTGAATAATAAAGATATGGTCTCTTTTCCTACAGGGTATGAGCAGGCACTAATTGGAATTGTATCATAAGTGCAAGTATCTTATTTTTGAGATAGGGTCTTACTACATAGCTCAGGTTGGTCTCAAACCCACTATGTAGGCCAGGCTAGCTTCCAACTTGAGGTGATTGTTCTGCCCTGGCCTCTCTTGGGTGTCAGAATTTCAGGAGTGCCCCACCACACCTGGCTATAGGTACAAATGTAGTATTTAAATGGCAGTAAAGACATATAAGAACACCTGTAGAGGAGCGTCCAGGCCTCTGGGAACTGATGGGCGTGCTCTTGATGTTGATATTGGTCGGTGCTTAAAGCTCAAACCATACAGTTAAAGGGGTGAACTTTTTGTTATTTAATCCACTTTATGTTAGTTTTTCTTTTTAAAAATTTACTCTTTGGGCTGGCCATGTGGTAAGCACTTTTAATCCCAGCACTTGGGAGGCAGAGGCAGATGGATCTCTGTGAGATTGAGACCAGCTTGGTCTACATAACAAGTTCCAAGCAGGCTGGAACTATGGAGACCCTATCAGAAAAATTGTTATGCTGCTCGCTTTGGCAGCACATATACTAAAATTGGAATGATACAGAGAAGATTAGCATGGCCCCTGTGCAAGAATGACGTGCAAATTCATGAAGCGTTCCATATTTTTATAATGAAAATGCTATGTTTTGTATTTTTGTTTGGCTAGGAGTAGAAAATAAAAGTGTTTGCTTACCTGCAAAAAAAATGTATTCTTTGACAATTTCATACACGTGTATGTATACTGTATTTCCATCACACATACCATTACCCTCTAGTGTCCTTCACTGAACCCCTCCTGCTTATAAGTTCTATTCTTTCATGCCTTTAAAAAGTTTTTTAAGGGACTGGAGAGATGGCTCAGCAGTTAAGAGCACTGACTGCTCTTGCAGCGGACCTAGGTTTCATTCCCAGCCCCCACATGGCGGCTAACAACAGTCTGTAACTCCATTTCCAGGGGACCCAATGCCTTCTGACCTCTGTGGGCATTGCATGACATGGGTGTACTTATACACATAAAATAAAAATAATAAATACAATATTTTTTAAAAATGTAGCTCTGTTTGGCCTGTTCTCACTGTGTAGACTAGGCTGGCCTCAAACTCACAGAGATCCACTTGCCTCCTGAATGCTAGAATTAAAGGCATGCACCACCATGCCCGGCTACAGTTTTTAGTACACTTATCATACTTCAATTAAAGAAACCTAACAGCAACTGCTATTCTGTCAACAAAACCATTTCAGAAAGAATGAGGAGCAGATAGAGATGTGCTGTCAGGTGGTGCTGTTCTCACTAGGAGGGTCTATAAAGATGAAGAAGCAATTGGCAGGAATTTAGAAAAACTGAAGTTCTTTATTTTGAAATTCCTTTTATATGTTCCAGAAACCCAAGAGATTTCAGTTTTTGTATAAAAACATTTTATCATTTTTATGTGTGTGAGTGTATTGCCTGCATGCATAGAAGTTCGCCTGTGTCTTGGAAAACCTGTGGTAGTCAGAAGAGGGCGTTGGATCCCCTGGAACTGGAGTTACAGATGGGTGTTAGCCACCATGTGGATGCTGGGAATTGAACCTGGATCCACTGTGAGAGCAGCCAGCGCTCTTAATCACTGAGCCATCTGTCCAACCCAAGAGATTTCAGTTTTTTAATGTATCGAATATGAGAATCTGGTAAATTATTGAGTTTAAGATAATCTATAAAAATAAGTCTTGCAAAAAACAAAAATTCAAACAAAAAATTTCATTTATGTGAGGGGCAAAACTGTAAATATATAGAAGTAAACAAAGACATAACTCAAATGTGAAGAAAATTGTACAGTATCAAAGAAATTAAAGCAAATGAACTTGGATCAGGTTCCATACCCCATGTGTTATGTACTGTTGTGTAATAAATTATCCCCAAACTCAAGAGCTTAGAAGGACACTTGTCTCACACAGTATCTGTTGATGCTTGAATCGAGGCATGCTTGACTTGGTTGATCTGACTGAGGGTTCCTTAGGAGTTTGTAGGCAAGATGTTGACTAAGGCTGAGGCCATTTAGAGGTTTAACTGGGGCTGGAGGATGTGTACCCATTAGGGGGTCACTTGCACAGCTGTTGTCTGATGTGTGAGGCCTCAGGTCTTAACCACATATATATGAGTGAGTGGCAGTTGGCAGCCTCTGCAGTGAATGACCCTTATAAGACAGTGAACACCACAACAACCAGTGACTCATAAGCAAGCTCTGGAATCACACAGCATCTCTGCTGCAGAAGTAGAACTATTCACTCAGAGAGGTAGGCTAACCAAGGGTATGAATGCAGCAGTCACAGATCACAGGAGTCAATTTGGAGGCCAGATGGACCAAACCTTAGTTGCAAGAGAAACTGGAAAAAGTGTCACATGACATTTTCACCTCCTCTCAAGAGAGGTAGTCTCAGAAATCAGAGTCAGGATATTCCCAAATAGGAAGACAGTTCATATGCAGCACAATGAAAAAGAATAATAACTGTCTGCCACATACCTAAGTATATAGGTGGACCAGTGCAGCAAGTGAAGAAACCAAAGAGTATTTCAGTTTAACACATGAAAAGAGCGGTATTTCACTTCCCAGGGGGAAGGATAAAGTTTTAGCTCTTCTCTTAGATCATATAAAAAAAGAAATTCTGGGATGGAGAGATGGCTCAGTAGTTAACATTGTTCTTACAGAAGACCTGGGTTTGAATCCCAGCACCCACATGGCAGCTAACAACTGTCCGTAACTCCAGTTCCCGGGGATCCGACAGCCTCTTCTGTCCTCCACGGGCATTGCATGACATGGGTGCCCTTACCTACATGCAGACAATACATGTATACACATAAAATAAAAATAATAAATTTTTTTAAGAAAGAAATTCCAGCTTAGAAGAAATAAGAATGGAGTACAAGGTGAGGTGGAAGAGACCGTTCTTTCTTATTTTATTTTGAGATGGGCTCACTATGTAGCCCTGGCTGGCCTTGACCTCTGCATCCTCCCTCAGCCTCTTGAGTACCGAGTGTACTGTGCATGGAGTGAGGGCCACCTTCCCAGCCCTCCTATTTGTTGTGATATTTGTGTTCCTTGAGTTGGTTGGATTGATAGTTTGATATTTTTCACTACTTTTTCTTATTCATTGGTGTTTTTAGTATGTATGTGCATGGTGTCTGTGTGTGTGTGTGTGTGTGTGTGTGTGTGTGTGTGTGTACATGTGCCATGGCCCACATGCGGAGATCAGAGGACAACTTGTGGTCAGTTCTCTCCTTCCACCATGTGGGTCCCAAGGATCAACTCAGGTCATCATCAGGCTTGGCTGCAAGCTCCTTAATTGTTAAGCTATCTCACTGACCCAGTGTCTTATTTTTAAATTAAAATCCAGGCATGAACTGAAAAATAGTTGAGGCTAAGAGATATGACATTTTTTCCTTGACAAAAATGTCCTCTTCCCATCAATTTGCTAGTGGGATGGAGGGATGGATGAGTCAATGTTGTATTGAACTGAGCTGGGTTTAGCTTAATTTATTGTTGCTGTTGTTACCTGCAGTGCAGTAAAGGTGCTGGGCTGGTGGAGTCTGGTGTAGGCCAGGAGCTCAGAGTTAAGCTTGGAAGTCCTGTCAACTCTCAGCTTCCTTGATCCTCTTCCAGCAGCCCACAGTTTTTTGTTTTTTGTTTTTTTTTGTTTTTTTCTTCAGTCTTTTCTACAGAACATTCTGTGGTCACCATGGTTTTCGTTGTTTCCAAGTTGACTTTTTCTTCTGCTGCATCTTGTAACTGCTTGCTGTGGGCCCATGCAGTGAAGTTTTTTTGGATGGTCTGTTTTTATCTGTAGAGGTTCCATTTTATTTTTAAAATATTTTTCATTTTTTTTCCTGAGAGTTCATATTTTTCATTAGATCCTTGTGTATAAAGAGAATAATATTGTTTTTAAAGCCCTTGTCTGTAATTTCATCTCTGCATTTCCAAGTCTGTTCATGTTGATTTGTTTGACTGTGGGTCTTGTTTCCTTTCTGCATTTGAAATAATTTTTATTGGTTGTTGTGTTTTATTATTGAAGTCTGAATTTTGTCATCCTTCAGAGGGTGTTGGGCTTTGCTCTAGCAGGCATTTAAATCGCTTCCTTATCAGCTGGACTGGTAACAGCTTGTTTTAGTTCTTTTCATGGAGAAGTCCCAAGTAGTCTTTAGTGTTGGAATAATTTCTTCCTACTAATAAGAGTTACTTTTCTAGAGTTTCTATAAAAATGACTTGATGATCAGGGATGACTCTTCACTTGAGCTGGGTGGAACTCTACATTTTCTGTGCCCCATGTAAGCATCAGGAAGTGTTAGGAGGCCTCCCCTTCATTCTTTGCCAAGCTGGATCACATTTCATCCTACACATACGCAATTGGGGATTCAGACAAGACTAGGGGGACCTTTAAGCAGATCACTGGGACTTTCCTCCTGCTTAACTGCTGTTTTTCTGGAGCTCTGCACCCAACCTACAACTTCCTTGGCTCCGTGCACTGCAGTCTCTGTCTTCTCAAATCTGTGCTGTGCTCAGATAGCCTGTCTTGCAGCATCCTCTGGGACCTGCCTACAACAACTGTAAGATGGGAAGAGCAAAAGGTGCATCTCACGGCCTTCCCTTCTCTCAGCAAACACCCTTCTGTGCTGCCCGTGTCTAGTGCTAGAAAATCACTATTTCATACGTTTTGTTTAGTTTTCCAATTTTTTGAAAGGTAAATGAATCTAGTCACTGATGGCCTATAATGGCCAGAGACAGTGTAGCTAGCAGGTTCACAACCTGCTGTGGGGGTTATATTTTACTCATTTTGTTTATTTGCTTGGCAAACATCATTCAGTTTGCTGGCTTTGTTGCTGTTGTTGTTTTAGGTTTCTGTTTTTGTTTTTTTCTCAGACAAGATCTCACTGGCCTTGTGCCTCTTGCTTCCACTTCCTGAGTACTTGGATTATAGGTGTGTGTTACCCACGTCTAGCACCTGCTTTTTATATTATTATTTTTCTATAAAAATGAAATAATATCTTCACATGGGTAGTGTTTGCCACTTGGATTCGTTGGTTGGGAGTGATTCTAAGAAAGAATCATTGAGTTCCATATTTTATAGATGCAAATATATTTCAAAATACATTCCAAATAACTTCAAAATTATCAATTTCTATTCCATATTTTTATATAAGAAATAACTTTAATCAATATTTAGTCATCTTTTAAAAATTTACATAATTGTTTATTTTAAAATTTTTTGACTTCTAGACAAGTTGAATATGTATTTTTAAAAATTTTTTGACTTCTAGACAAGTTGAATATGTATTTTTTAAAATTTAACACATTTTATTTGGTGCTGGAGAGATGAGTCAG
Source organism: Nannospalax galili (assembly GCF_000622305.1). NCBI lineage: Eukaryota > Metazoa > Chordata > Mammalia > Rodentia > Spalacidae > Nannospalax > Nannospalax galili. Next base: position 7,707,480 of record NW_008346683.1, read on the forward strand.
TGGTTAAGAGCACTTGCTGCCCTTGCAGAGGACCCAGGTTTAGTTTTTAGCACACACATGGTGGCTTAACAACTGTCTATGACTCCAGTTTGAGGGGATCTGATGCCCTCTTCTTGCCTCTGCAGGCATTGCACACATGTGGCGCACTTACATATAGGCAGGCAGAAGACTTAACACATAAAATAAAAATTAACTGATTAATAAAATTTTATCACACTTTATTTATTTTATGTGTGCACCCTTGTGTGAGTTGGTTGCACACGTGCCATGGCATGAGTGTAGAAATCAAAGGACAGTTGTGGAAGTGGGTTCTCTCCTTTCACCATGTGGTTCCCAGGGGTCAAACTCAGGTTGTCAGACTTGGTACCTTCACCCACTGAGCCATCTCAGCATCCCTAGAAAAATTAAATATTTTTATATGTATTCTTGTATTATTTTTCTTCTTTGTCTATTTCTTCTTTGTACCTTTTGCTTCTATGTCTACTAGAGTTAGTTTTTTTCTTCCAGAATAAAGATAAAATTATTCTTGGCAGATTATTTTTACAGTTCATTTTTTGCATTTCAGCACTTCTAAAATGTAATTATATCTGTTCAATTTTTCTTTCTGTGATATCTTTAGTTTGCAAGTTTTGGAAATCTCCAGGTGTGATAAATATTTGTGCTTTTTTTCTTTTAAAAATATATTAAATTATCTCCTTTACTCTGAACCCATTGGCATGCTAGGTGTTAGGGAGATGACAGTGTGTAAGACAGAAGTAATCTTGGAGGGCTGAACATGGGGCACACATCTGTAATGTCAGCACTCAGAAAACTAAAGACTGAGTTTGAAGTCTGCTTGGATTGTGCGGTGAGACCCTGTTTCAAAAGCCAAAGAGCCCCTACACAAAAGAAAGGGCTGGGAATATAGCTCAGTTGGTAAAGTACTAGCCTTGCAAGCATGAGGACCCGAGTTCAAGCCCCAGAACCAATTTAAGTAAAAGCCAGGCATGGTGGCATGGGTTTGTAATCCCAGCACTGGGGAGGTGGAGACAGGCTGATGCCTGGGGCTCACTGGCCAGCCAGCCTAGCCTAACTGAATTGTTTCCTTCTGTGAACTATCCACAGATAATTTTCATTAGTCTTTACATTTCTATAGGGCAGAAGTAGTTGACCAAAGGATCCTGGGCAAGTAGGACTCTGGGGAAGAAGGGTCTTGTGACCATTTACCTACTGTCTTACAGGTTGTCAGTTTTTTCATAAAAATCTTCACAGGGGAACAGGGGAGACATGAGCTGACTGCAATCCTAAAATGAATCTATTTTGCCTTTTTCAGTTCTAACAAACTAGAATGTTTAGCTGTGGCATCCTCGAAGGACTTCAAAGAAGTGATTTTGGGGAAAAGAACCCTGTCTGTTCTAACAAACATAATTAGGGAGAAGACTTAAGCCTCAGAGGTCAGTGACAGGGCCAGTATGGAATTTCTGTTTTAAGTGTGACATCATTCGTGAGCAAAGTGAAATGGACCCAAAGGCAAGCAAGAACCTAGAAAGATGCAGCACCTGACCAAGTTTAAAGTGCCAGAAACCCACCCAGCCTTATATCTGCTCCACTATGGACAATTTTTAAGAAGAGAGAGACTTTTGGGCTGGCAACATCTTCCCTCGTCTTAATGACTTCTGCAACACCTGGGGCTCTTACTTCAAAACTGTGGACCTGCGGTGGTCAGCCCTGAAGGCCCATAAATCCTTCACAGCCAGCCTGTTCCGGCAGTGTTCCTGTCTCCACTCCCAGCACCTCAAGCTCTGTCTTGACTATGTGGACAGTTTTCCCTTTTTCATCTGCCTACTAGGGCAGAGCTACGGTGACTTCCTACCTGATTGCTCACCTTTCCTGTTCTCCAAGGCAAAGGACTTTTCAAGTTTATCCGAAGGAGAACAGAATCTCTACGCTGCTGTGAAAAAATGGTTATTCTTGGGTCCTGGAGACACCTGACTGTAGTCTCACCGAGTTCGAGATCATCCAAGCAGCATTTCGGAAGGAGTCTCCATTTCAGTATTTCTACTTCCGTAGGGCCAACTCGCTGCTCAGGGCTTTCAGCGAGGAGGCTGAGGAGGAGAGGCTGTCCTCAGCCTCTCTGCTGAACCAAGAGGGAAAACTGAAGATTGGGAGGCTGAAGGCCAAGATCGTTAGTAAAGGGCTCCCAGTCAGATTCTACAGAGACCTGGAGGAGTTGGGTGAGCTGGTTTTCAAGGATTGGTCGGCTGTGGTAGAAAAGCTTTACCCAGTCACTGTGATCCTGGAAAACATAGGTTAGTAAATGTAGAGACTGCTGAGTCAGCCATCAGCCGGCTGTTTCCTGTGTTGAGTGTCTTCCTGGGAAAGAATGTTTATTTTATTTACTTTGACTTTTTCTAATTTTTAAATTTGATAGTTGTGGGGACCTAAAGGCATAGGTCTGAAAGGAAGTTACTGGGGGCGTGGCCTGGCTTGCTTTGAAAGTCTGAGGAGTGCATGATCAGTGCATGACCATCCTTAAGATACACCCTCAGGGGGGGAGGGGGGATTTCCAGGTGCCTTTATAAGCTTTGTAACACCTACAATAAATGAGTCCCTGCTTGACTAGACTCCCGGTTGCGTCTGAGTGTCTGTGGGTGATGGGGGCAGCGTGGGCTGGCGAACTGCGTGCTTACTCATCCTCAATCATCACCTCCCCGGGGATCGCTGGTTCAAACCCCCGGCAGAGAGTATGTGTATATGTATGAACTGTGCCTATGTATGATATGTGTGTGCATGTGTGCCGTGGTGCCTGTGTGAAGGTGGGAGGATGATTTTGAGTCAGTTCTTGCCTTCAGTCTTGTGGTGGCAGTCTCTTGTTTCTGGTGCTTTGCCTACTGCAGGGTAGCTGGCCTGAAAGTTTCCAATCAATTCTTCTGTCTGTAGTCTCCATCTCCCATCTCCCTGTAGGATTGCTGGGATTACAGATTTGACCCGCTCATCTGTGGATTCCACACAGTAGTAAAGGGCAGACATGGATTTAAGAATCAGAGGGAGCTGAACTCGAATCTTAGACTGGCCCTTGAGTAGTCACATGACACTGGTAAGTTCCTTGACTACCACACAGCAGTTTTTAATGTGCTCACAGATTATAGATTTGAGCCACCACGTTTTTTGTGGATTCTAGGAATTGAACGCAGGTGGTCAAGCTTATTGGTGAGTACTTTTCCCAGATGAGCCATCTCAGTGATCGTGGAAGGAACTTTTAAGTGACTGAATATGCTCTTTAAGTATTTAAAGTTATTCTGCTGTTCCTATAGCATTGGAGACTTCTGGACCTGAAAAGAGCTAATAATGGGTCATGGAGGATATTATTTAGGAGGTTAGAGAAGACCTAGAATGCCTGGGAGTTCACTTGTAGGTCTAGAGGGAGGTTTTCTTTTTGTCTTTTTGAGACAGGGTCTCCCTGTAGCCCCAGCTGGCCTAGAATTCACTATGTAGACCAGGCCGGCCTCAAAGTCACAGAGATCGCCTGCCTCTGCCTCCCAAGTACTGGGATTTAAGGCATGCACCCCCACGCCCAGCCAAGAGGGAGGTTTTCAACCTGGGTTGGTTTTGTCCTTGTCTGCAGAAGGTTTTGGTCATCATAGATGAAGGAAAGCACTAGGATCTAGTGAGTAGAGGCCAGGGATACAGTGGACAGGATAGGTCCAGCCCCAAACGTCAATGGTGCCACAATTGGGGCACCCTAAACTAAAGGGGAAAGAAGGAACTTTCATTGTCTTGTATTATGTATAGAGCATCACATTTAGTCTTTCAGGTTTAGTCCTCAAAGTGTAATGTTCTGGTCTTACAGGTGAGCACATACAAGCTACTGTGCGGTGGCTTAAGTGACTTACCAGTGTCATGTGACTACTAAAGGCTAATCTAGAATTTGAGTTTAGTTCCTCTGATTTTCAAATCCATGTCTGCCCTTTACCTTTACTACTCTGTAGAATCCACAAACTAACAAGCCTGAGAACTTGTCAGAATGGAGGAATTTGGGGGCCCATTCCAGGTCCACTAAATTAAAATTTGCATTTTCATGAGATGACCAGATTTACTTGTAGTTAAGAAACTGCTCCACATCATAATACCTCTAAGCAAAATGCCCTCAGTTTTGAAAATTAGTGCCTTGTGGGTATGTGGTAGCGTGAAAAGCAGTTCAAAGCTTCTTCCCTTAGACCAGCTCCAAGAGAGCTCAGTGGTTCCTCTAAAGTAATATGAAAATGGAATGTTTATATGTTTAGGGCCTAGGGAGAGGACCTGTCTGTGGTCCGATTCTCAAGAGATGACCCACAAAAGTTATGAGTTTCTGACGTAAGGGCCAGTGATTGTGGGGATGGAAAGTGGCAGCAGATGGTGAGTTCTCAGATCCTTTCTCAGACCAAGCAGTCAAGAGACCTTGAAGTTCCATAGGGAGCTGATGGGTGAGTGGTGAACTCAAGAATGTTGACCCAATAAAGTCATTTGGATTCAGTGCTGAGAGTGATGCTGCTGCACTGGTCACATAGACCTCTGCTTACAAGCCAAATCGTTCTGGACCCTGGAAAAGAGTATTATTATCAGCCATCATTCTTTTTGTTGCAGGTGACTTCAATAAAACGGGAATTGCAGAATTTGGGGCCCCATTCCACTTCTACTGAGTTACAGTTTACAGATCCCATGCTTATTTCTGGCTCACCCAGTTTTCATCAAGAAGCTCAAATATCCTAGGCTCAGGTCTTGGTGTTTCTCCTCTGAGATCTGCTGTCCTGATGTGGGCTCAAAGACTTGAATTTCCCCGTGATAAACACAAGATGACGGTAGCAGCTCCAGGTTCAAATACAGAAGAATTGACTCAAAGTCCTAGCATTGGGTCATTTTGTGTCTGATTAGCCTGAACTGGGCCATCTGCCTGTATGTGACTCAGTCACTGGTACCAAGAGAATGTGATGCTCTGATGAGCTGGTCCTGGAGCTGGAAGAGCAGTCATGGCTGAAGCACATAAACAGAGCCCTGAGTGGATCCCAGATGTAAGCTAGAGCTGCTCCTGAGCCCAGGGTTGAGTCAAGGACCGTCAGTTCTGTTGTCTGTCCCTCCTTATTTTGCCAGAATTTAAAGGACTTCTCCTTTGGCAGAACTGCATCTGTACTCATGGTTGCCGTCCATGTTAGAGCATTTTACCCTAAAATGTGCTCTACTCCCCAACCTCTGCCATGGACACACACACACACAATTGAGCTAGCTAACAGTTTGAAAAGGAAGCAGCCAATATATGTAGCAAGTTTAATTTTTTCCCTTTGTTGCTCTGAGGTCATGAAAATCAGATTCCATGTACAAATAGGCATGAGGAAGACTGAATGGTCTATCTACGTTTTTCTTTCATTATTACCTTCAATTGGCTATAAAATATGGTGCCACTGAAGAAAGAAAATGATGTACCTTATGGAAAGGCAGATTCCTTCCTGAACATGTAGAATAATGCACAACTAAAAATGTGGAACTTTAGGTCTAATATTTTAATCGTCCTTTTTACAATCTAGACTATAAACACAGTTTTGAATATTTGTATCATGAAGAGTTTACTGAGAAGTGCAAGCAAGTTTTTGTTATTTCCAAGGAGTCAAGCAAGACTTTTGAAATACTAGAAAATTTGCCTTAAAGGATGCAGAACTTGATTCTAAGACAGCTGTGGCAGGTTCTGGGTTAGACTCTGTTCTCAGGTAAGATATCTAGAAATCCTAAGCCTTTTTTTTTAGTATTTAAATTTTTTATGTGTATTAATATATTGCTTGCATGTATGTAAGTATGCCCATGTCATAAATACCCATAGTACTCAGAAGAGGGTGTTGGAACTGGAGTTATAGACAGTTGTTAGCCACCATGTGGGTGCTGGGATTTGAACCTGGGTCCTTTGCCAGAGCAGCCAGTGCTCTTAACTGCTGGGCCATCTCTCCAGCCCTGTGTTTAAATTTTTATTATATTTTTATTGATTGATTGAGGTCAGAGCACAGCTTGCAGGAGCTGGTCCTTGCTTTCCACAGTGTGGGTCCCTGGGATCCAACTCTGGTCATCAGGCTTGGCAGCAAGTGCTGTAACTTGCTGAGCTATATCACCAGCCCCAGAACTTCTAAGCCTTTTTATGAGGCTCAAGCAAAGCAGTGGGATTTTAATGAACATGATCTCCCAAATTCAGAGCATTTCTCCTTTTTCCCACACTGTGACCATCACTTCCTGTAAGAAAGACCCTGTAAAGGTTACTCTTGAGTTAGACTTTTAGGTATTACTCTGCTTTTTTGAAGCATTTCTGGTATTTCACATGCTTTCTTCCAGGCTCCTCAAGATTAAAAACTCCTAAAGGGCAGGGGACCTGCCTTTTTTTTTTCTCCCATACATCAGAAGCTAAGTAATTCCTGAGAATTATGGAATGATTGTAAGGAGAGAAATTAGGTAATATGAATGATGCATTTGTATAGTATTATGTCATTTACAAAGAGCTTCCACATATATCAACATTATGAATTATATCCAAATAATCACCAAGCATTTACTAAAATATGGACTGTATCATTATTTGTATTAGTAAGGAATCAAGTTGTCATACACGATGTATGAACTCCTATGTTGATTTCTCTGGTGTCCTGTACAATAAAACCAGGCCCTATATCTCTTTCCCCTATTCACTACCCACAGGCACTGAGAGACTGGGGTCACAATAAGAGAGCTGGCACTGCTTATGGTGTCCCTCCTTCATTCCTGGAGAGGGGGAGGCTCTTAGACTATTTCTTCCATTCTCCTCTGGCTCTTACCATGGATCTCATTTATTCTGTAAAATTTTTGTGGTTTGAAGTAAAGCCACAGTAGCTGAGATAGTACAGGCTGACCTTCACATCACAGTTCCAGACCTAGTACATACCATAACAATCCACTCAGAACCACCAGCATTCTGGTGACTCTGAGAATTGTGCTGAGGTAGGCAGCTTATTTGATTACTACAACAGAGAACTCAGCCAATGTTGTTAAGACTACAGGTGAAATACATAGGTTATATGTTAGAAATGTTAGGCTTGAATAGGCAAATCCTCAAAGCAGAGAGGATGCGGAGGCTGCTGAGAAATCTGGGTGGGGAGGAAAGGAGGGCATGTTAAATGGGCACAGAATTTCATTTTGTATGCTGGAAATGTTTTGGAATTAAATAGCAGTGATGTTTGTACAACCTTGTGAACATAGTGAAAACTGTACACTTTAAAACTGAATTTTTGGAGATGTAGCTTATTTCCCACTTTGTAATTTTTTGAATAATTTATAAATCTAATAAATTTTGTTGCAATTGAAGAACTCAAATTGAAACCAATAAAAATACAGCAGTTAGTCTGTTCAAAATATTTGTTACTTTATTTTCATGTGTATGAGTACATTGCTTGCATGTATGTAAGAGCACCCATGTCGCACAATCCCTGAGGAGGTCAGAAGAGGGTGTTGGATCCCCTGAAACTGGAGTTACAGATGGTTGTTAGTCACCATGTGGGTGCTAGGAACCAAACCCAGGTCCTCTGTAAGAGGAGCCAGTGCTCTTAGCCACTGAGCCATCTCTCCAGCCCCATAGGTAGTCTTTTTTATTGTATGAAAACATTGAGAACTCTATTTGCTTTGCCATCCAGAATAGTGTTCTATACTGTATGTTCTTGAATATTTTGTTCAAGACAGTAGAAGAATGTTCATTGTCAGAAGCCAAGCATGGCGGTGTATGCCTTTAACCCCAGCACTTGGGAGGTAGAGGCAGGCTGATCTCTGTGAGTTCAAGGCCAGCCTGGCTTAATAGTGAGTTCCAGGCCAGCTGGGGCTACAGGGAGATGCTGTCTCAGAAAGACCAAAAAAAAAAAAAAAAAGTCCATAAAGCATGGCCTTAAAACCAACTTTTTTCTTTCTTTCATTCCCTCCTTCCATCCCTCCCTCCCTTCTTTTTTTGAGACTGGACCTCACTATGCAGCCCTTGCTAGCTTTGAACTTTTGGTGATTCTCCTGCCTCTGCTTCCTTAATACTGGGATCACAAGCATTATCAACCTTTGATAAATAAAATTTTTAATGATGTTTTTATTTGTTCTTGAGAAAAAACTATGATGATGATCTTATCCTTGGTTATGTGGATGCATCATATCTGCAGTTTTGTTCATTGATTTGGCCTGCTTGGTGCCAAGAACCATTTAAGACTCAGGGAATTCCACAGTGAACAAAAGTTAAAATCTCTGCCTCTGTGACCCTTGCCTTGTGGACACAGGCACTCAACACTGCATGTGTAAAATGTGCACTGTACTCCATGTCTTCAAGGGCTAATGGAACAAAATGAAATACTGAGATGGAACAGGCCAGCTGGCAGAGTGAGGGAAGCCCTGGGTGACAAGGTGGTGTTTGAGTAGTAGAAACAAGTGAGGGAGCCAGCTATGCAAATATGGGCTGGAAGAACATTTCAGATGAAGGTAATTGTAAACACAGAGGCCCTGTGGCTAGAGAAAAAGCAAAGATGCTAGGCAGCTGAAGGGAAAGTAGGAAAGGTTGAGGGTGGAGAGGACTAATTTCAACAGGTCATCCATATGACATGTTTTGACAAGTTCACTCTGGTTGATGGCAGAGGTATGAGTAGGATCCAAAATTAAACCCCACTTTTGAAAATTGTTGAGGAAGGATTTTAAGCAATAGAACATTGATTCTCAGTCCATGTCAACAGCATTGAATTTTTTTTTCTAGCCTAGAATTTGCTTTATAGACCAGGCTGGCCTCTAACTCAGAGGTCCACCTGCCTCTGCCTCCTGAGTGCTGGGCTTAAAGCCATATGCCACCACGCCCTGCCAGATTCTTATGAAATAACTACTGTTTAATAACTTGACTTTAGAGTTTCTATCTTAATGAATTTTTGGAGTGATCTTCTTGCTTTGCTGAATCTGAATTTAGGTTCATGTGTTTTATTTCATTTGTTCATTCACGCATTCAACTATTTATGGTTAAGTACTGTGCTCATGGTATTTATTATCAATGAAAAATAGACACATACATGCACACAAATATACATACACACTTACATACTTTGTGTGTGTGGTGCTAGGAATTGAACATAGGGCCTCAAATACAGCAGCTAAGCACCACTGAGCTATTCCACCAGGCCTTCTGTTGTTTTTAGACAGGGTCTCACTAAGTTGCCTAGGCTGACCTTAAACTTGTGATCCTTTTTCCTCAGCCTCCCATGTAGCTAAGATTACAAGTTAGCACCTTCAAACCCAGCTGATATATACCTATCAAATCATAATTGTAAGTCACAGTCTAGTGTGATGGTGCATACCTGTAGTCCCAGCACTTGGGAGGAAGAAGTAGGAGGATCAGGAGCTTGGGATCGTCCTTGGCTACGTAGCAAATTTGAGGTAGCTTGGGCTACATGAGACTCTGTCTCAAAAATAAATAACTAACTAAACTATAAACCACAAGGTTAAGAGTTTCCACGTCATGATATTGATAGGCCTTAGATTCCTCTGCATATCCAGATGCTTTTCATTAAAAAAAAAAAGCAAAAAGCAGTAAGACAAGTTAGTGAGCTCACGTGCTTGCCAGTACATAGATGTCATATTCACATAGACTGACCAGCTCACACACACTGGTAAAAGAGCAGGCTACTTCTCAGTCACCAGTGAGGGTGCAAGTAAGTTGAAATTCCAATTTCCTGGTTTGCAGAACTGATAAGAATTATTGTGTATGAGTGCTTCTGGTTTTTATTCTCTTCCAGTGTGATGCTATCCCAGGGAGTAGCCAGGGGTAGAAGAATGGTAGATGAGCAAGACAGTTTGATGGGTGGTGTGACATTTTTATCCCTAGGCCTTGAGCCTTTGATGATACCTGAAATTCATATTGGACAACCTAGGGTCTGTCTAGCCAGGGGAGCCTTCCAGAGTCACTGTCCCCACTCTCCTCACCTGACCTCTTAACAAAGCCATAGCCAGAGGAGGAATGGCTTCTTTGAAGTTCATTGATGCCAAAGTTGAGGCCAAAGCTTCATTTCTCTTAGAGGCAAAAGGTATCCACAAAAATTCTTCCTTCTCTTTCTTGGTAAAAATTCTTGACTACCATTTATCACTTTCTTTTCCAGAACTAATTCCCTTCCAACTTACAAGTCTATTTTGCTCCTGTCTGGAGAACATGGCTGTGGGAATTCTTCTCTGCTTGCTAACTGGGTGAATGATTTTAAAAGCAAATATCCAGATGTGCTGATGATCCCATACTTTGTGGGAAGCACTTGTGAAAACAGTGACATCATGTCTATGATCCATTACTTCATCCTGGAGCTGCAGCACCAAACCCATGGTAGGGAGCCCGGCCTCCAGTGCTCAGAAAGTGCCATGATCCTCCAGATACCCTTTCTTTCTTTCTTTTTTTTTTAAATTTCATTTATTATTTTTATTTTATGTGTATGCCTGTATTGCCTGCATGTAGGTAAGTGCACCCTTGTTGTGCAATGCCTGCAAAGGTCAGAAGAGGCTGTCGGATCCCCTGGGACTGGAGTTACGGACAGTTATTAGCTGCCATGTGGGTGCTGGAATTTGAACCCAGGTCTTCCGCAAGAACAACCAGTGTTCTTAACCTCTGAGCCATCTCTTCAGCCCCCAGATACCCTTTCTATACTCTGCTCTTCCTTTATATAAGTATGAACATGCCTGCTTTAAATATATCAGATCATTTGTCAGACCAAAACCAGCATGTTCTTCAGACCAGAAAATAAAATTGGTTTTGATACGGGCATGAATCTCAATGTAAGATTTTAAAAAAATGTTCAAAAATGCATCCTTCTCCCTTGAGAGTAGAACCATGACCCATAGGATAATTTAAAAAATTTTAAGTATTGTTCTTTTTTTTTTGGTCTTTTTGAGACAGGGTCTCCCTGTAGCCCTGGCTGGCCTGGAACTATGTAGACCAGTCTTGCCTTGATCTCACAGAGATCCACCTGCCCCTGCCTTCCAAGTGTTGGGATCAAAGGTATGCACCACCACATCTGACTCAAAAATAATTTTTTAAAAGTATCAGATAATGGGGCTGGAGAGATGGCTCAGCAGTTAAGAGCACTGGCTGCTCTTGCAGAGGACCCGGGTTTGATTCCCAGCACCCACATGGCCACACGGCGGCTAACAACCATCTGTAACTCCAGTTCCAAGGGATCTGACTCCCTCTTCTAACCTTCTTGGGCATTGCATGACATGGGTGCACTTACATACATGCAGGCAATATACTCACACATGTAAAAACGTACTGGATGAGTTAGAAATGAGCAGCTCTCTCTTCTGCTCATGTGTTTTAAGCAAACCTCATATTGTCTCCCTTGTACGCCCTGCTTCATCCTCTCAGAATTTCTTCTTTCTCACTCTTCCTGTGTAACAGTCTAGTATGTGCCTCGTAAAGGGATAAGAAGCAGCCTTCCCCCTGATGGTGGCTTGGGGAAGCAGATTCTTTCCACCTTGAGGCTTATTATTCTCAAGAAAGGCCTGACTCTTTTGCCTTGGGCTAGAGGTAGCGGGGAAGAGTGGAAAGGACACAACTGTCCCTTCAAAGCCTCCCTCTGGACTCCACCCCCCAATCCACTTGGTAAGAAGTTGTCCACATTAGTCATCAGGTGGGTCTAGAAGGCTGACTTCTCCCTATGAAGGAATAGCATTGGTGGGACAGGTAGCCTTCCTCTCTGTACACTCTCTGGGGACATCTTACTGTCAAAAAGGGTCAACCATGTGGACATCAGAAGAAAGAACATTCCAGGGAAAGGGGAAGGATGGGATATGCTGCAGCTCCTGAGCTGGAAATGCAGTAGAATGAGTCAGAAATGGATAGTGGGCTCGTGTGGTCAGACTGCAATGGATTACGTGGTCTGTCAGCCAAAGCAGGAACAAGGGCAGGGCTGCTTGCTTTATGTGGGAACTTGGTAGGCCAGAACATTAGATGTGGATTCTGTTACATGCAGTAGGGGAATGATGGAGGTGCAGTAGGAGAACGATGGAGGGTTTTAAGCAGGGGAATTACATGACTGGATACTGAATCAATCTGATGTATGGGAAATGGATGTAGGGAAGCCAACTTGGAGGCAGGGACACTTGCTAGAGGTTGTTCAAACGGTCCTAGCAAGAGCTGCTGATCAACATCTTGGCTGAAGGCAATAGCAGTGGAAAAGGCTGTGGGTGGATTGAAAATTTGCTTCAGAATTGCACGTGGGTTGAAGGAACGGGAGGAACTAAGGGTAACTCCCAGCTCTGGGCATTAGGAAACTCAGGAAGGGTGGAGACTCTTCACTGAGACAGGCAGTACTGCTGGGCAGGCAGGGGAAGCAGATTGAAGGACAGCAGGAGTCTGCTGTAGATGTGTGATATTTGAGATTCAAGGTGTGTGCTAGCAGTGTGGGCAGTCTGTGGACCTGCTGTGCTTCTTTCTGTGCTGGGAGCAGTGGGGAGCCTGAGCACCTGCATCCAAACCTGTGCCACGAGTCATCAGCCGTGTGGCCTTAGGTGAGTTACTGTAACTCTCTGTGGCTCGGTTTTCCTATTTGTTTTTCTTTTCTTTTCTTTTCTTGAGATGGTCTATGTAGCCAAGGATGTCCTAGAACTCCTGATCTTCCTGCCTTTCCCTCTGAAGTGCTGGCATCACAAGCCTGCCTAACCCAGTTTTGTTTTTCTGTTTGTCAAATGCGGATTTAAAAAAAAGTGCCTCGTGGGCATTAAGAGGATTAACTAGGATCAAGCATGAAAGGCAGAGGCTTGCCGTGCAGTGCCTGGCGTACAGCAAGTTCTAATAAGCATTAGCGATTATCATTGATCCGCACCTGCCATCTATCTACATGTTCCTATGCATCTGGCTTTGCCTGCTGGTGACATATCTCTTCTTGTGTACCTGTGTGTGCTTGTAGGTCCTGAGTGAGTCTGAGGGTACCACAGAGTGACTCTGGATGAGTGCATATAATTAGCATGGGTGGGCAGGTTTTCAAGTCTCTTTCTGTACACCACATGGGTGTATGAGCAGGGGTGAGCCTGCATGGCTGAGTTTTCTTGAGTTGTACCTCCTCCTGGGCATGTGAAGCAGGTAAAATCAGAGTCAGCAGAAGCAGGTGTGACTGTCACCAAAAGGCTCCTCCTAGTCCTGCTCTGGCATGTCTCCAAGGTGTTCACTTGGGCTAGGCAGCTGATGATGTAACTCGGCTGAACACACCCAATTATGATTTTATTCCCTAAGCGAATTGTTATTTTAACGAGTGTGTTTTGGGTTGCAGGAAGTTCCTAGTAAAGACAGCCGCTGTTGTTCAAACAAGCAGGTTTTTAGCCTGGTAGCAGCAGGATAAATTGAGGAACAGCCTATGAGTACCCAATGCCTCCTCTCCCTAAAGGAGCATCCCTCCTTGTAACTCTGTGGCTCTGGATTTGACCCACAGCTCTGGCTCTTTACCGGCTGAGTGATCCTTAGCAGTTTACTCAAGTGCTGTATGCCCCAGTTTCTGATCTGTAAAACCTGCCGCTTAAGACTGTGTGAGAGCAGAGAATGTATGTAAAGAAATGGCAATGGCACACTGCTGCTATCATTATCCTGTTGTTGCTGTCATTTATTATTGAGATCAGTATTCCTCCAGAGCTAGAGAAAGAAGCAGCAGGCACCTTCCCAAGGAAACAAGACACTCCCATTCATTACCTCGATGAAGGAGACAAAGGCTACAACGGGAAAGCCAACAGCTGTCATCACTGCAGTCTGGCTAGGCTAGAAGGGTGAGGGAGTCGCTAGCCACTAGTCACAGGGCCATTTTCAGAGCTGCCTGGGCTTCCCAGCACAGCTGGGTTTCTGGGCTGTGGTGGGTGTGGGTGCAAGGGTGGAGCTGCTGCTGCGAGAACACAGGTGCGCACTGCAGAGTCAGCAACTTTGCCTCTCATTTTCCTGCTACCTACCTCGGATCTCTGCATCTGCTGGCAGCTCTTTGTGGGGTGTGAGGAGAGGTCCTCCCTCTCTGGGACACCGAATTCCCCATGTGGTACATTTCTGCTTCTCTGGCCACACGGATCAAGGTACCTTGTGGAGGAGAATTGCCTGTAGCCCATTCTCCTGACCTCCCATGTCTTGCTGGCCGCTGGTGTCCTTTTTGTGACATGCTTTGTAGGGGTCAGAGTAGAGTCACGCTTTTTCTTCTTGATGCGATTCCCAGCCATGGTATTCTGTGGAACCTGGTGGCAGTCCTAGGAAACAACAAATTCCACTGAAGGGCCCCTGAGCACCAGGCAGTATTAAGCACTTTACTTTTGTCTTGTCAGACCCTCATCCTGGATGAGGAGACTGAGGCTCAGGATGGCAAGGCCAGGCAGCTGCATGTGGTCAGAGCAGGGAGTTCCAGCTCTAGCCTGTTGACTTTACAGTTCTTTGTCCTCAGTACTGCTTAGCCTCCTCAAGGCAACAGGAATATCTCAGTCTTTTGAAAGATTTCCTTCTAGGTCCTCACCCAGCATTGACTCTTAGGAAAATCTGCCTGTGCATTGGTGAGGTGACATGGGTAGAAAGCCCAGGTAGGCCTTACCAGACTTTGTGTCCTGGGCCTTGCTAACTTCCCAGCCTGGCTTCTTGCCCTTTGCTCCACTGGTTTGGTTTTTTGGAGTAGACCCAGCACTATAATTCATTCACTTCTCTTCTGAAGCACCCTTTTCTCTGGTGGTGAAATATTTCTCATCCTTTAAGCTGCCATTCAAAGGCCACCTTCTCTGGAAGAAGGCAGATGGATGCCTCTCCCTAACTGACAGCCAGTGTAGCCCCAGTCTTATTGCCCTTCATGTGGGTATATCCCTCCAGATACTGTGAGCTTGCCCTCCTTGGTCACTTGGGTGACTTCAAGGGGTCCTAGTGTTATGTTTTTAGTGTTTGTCTTCCTCTGCGAGCCCTGTTAGTTCAGAGATTATGTCTGTTTTTCAAAATGATTTTATTTACTTTTATTTTATGTGAATGAGTGTTTGCCTACATATACTTGTGTACCACATGCATGCAATGCCTGTGGAGGCCAGAAGAGGGTATTGGATCTCCTAGATCTGGAGTTACAGATGATTATGAGCTACCATGATGGTAATAGGAACCAAACCTGGTTCCTCTGCAAGAGCAGTAAGCATTCTTAACCACAGAGCTATCTCTCCAGCCCCTGATCATGTCTGTTTTATTGATTATTGATATACCCAGGGCATGGAAGATTCCCACTAAATCTGTGTTGAATGATGGCCTTTATACTCATAGTCCATGCACATGCTTGCATACACATACACACACACGCACACACACACACACACACACACACAGTGAGCAAGTCTTTCTATTGGTAAATTGTTAAGTGGGAATATAAACATTTGAGATATCTGAGTTTAGATTGGCAGTAGGCCATTGCCATTTAATAGAGATGGATTGGTTCTGCCAGAATAAAGAGAAATGTTTAGGATCATTTTTCAATACTATTGATGCCGACCTTACCTTTAACATCGGTTTGATTAAAAATAGTTATGGTCACCCCAATGTATTTTTAAAAACACTGACATGTATCTTTTTCTTCAACAAATATAGATAAAAATCTGTAAGCATCATCTTTGAGCAAGTATTTTTTGCTCAGGATTGTTTTGGCTGGTTATTGTTGTGATATTATGCTATATGATCATCAGACAGTGTGTATTCCTGGGACTCATTCCCTTCCATTTTGCCATTTAAGATGTATGCCAGCTTTGTGGAAGTAGCAAAAGATCCACATCTCAGTGCCCCCCCAAATACTGTTATACATACTGAGAAATGGTGATCATACATAGCTTGAGAACAAACTACACTCTTAGAAAAGTAGTTTTTAAGACAATTTACACCCGATGAGCTGTGTGTTCAAGTCCTCTTTAGTCCTTAGTTCCCTGATCTACAAAAGAGGGCTTTGGACCATACTACATGCTTGCTAAGAAACCCTTTTTCCAAAATTCACTCATTTTCTGGGTATGGTGGTATCCAAGTTAGCTTTGTGATTATTTTGTAAAATAAAAAAGTTTTTAAATGATGTAATAAATTATAGAGAATAATATAAAATAATATGTATTTTAATATGTAACTGCTCAGACATCATTTCAATAGAACACACAGTGGCTCTGTATTAAAAAGAAATCACTCAGAAAATAGTATCACTCTGTAGGTAGAGTGATAAAGGTATATTTTGTTTAACATTCAAACATCCTGGACATTGTTGCTTTGGGGGTCATGATTTTCCAAAATGATGAACAAATTTTGACATCATTTCAAATGGAGCTATAAAGAATCTTGCATCATTTTATATGATACTTTCATTCTGAAAAACTGATATATGGTTTTAAAATGGGACAAAACATTTTTCATTTACATTTAAAATAGAATTAGTTAGCTAATTGTGGCTGACAAGGCATTTGAAAGTTGGGCAGACTTATGGACAAAGCACTATTGTATGTGACTGTCCTGTGTTGTAGGACGTCTAGAATTCCTACATGAGCCCATAGGAACTGCTGTTCTAAACAACCTCTAGTTTTCCCAGCATTCATTGTACTTTCCTGCCTGCAGGCTTTTGCCTACACCTTGACCTGATGGTGCGTCCTTCCCCTTATGTCTGTCTGAGCATTCTCTGAGGAGCTCAAATGTCTTATGCTTGGAGCTTGTCTTCATTATGATGGTTTTACATCAAACTCCTGTAGCCTTTGGACTCCTCTTCTGCCTTGAAACATGAATGTTCCTATACAGAACCCATCTCTACTTCCCTTAAGTCTTTCACTTTATATCGCAGATCATTTTGTCTCCTCGGCATTGATCACAGAACCTTAACATAATGGACATCCTACAAATATTTGTTGAACAAGTATTTTTAATGGCTCTAAAATGATCTTATTGTATCTGAGAGATTTAATTCATAAAGGTGGGACATGATGTTCTAGATACTAATATGCCCTGTTTTCCATAGGAAACACTGTTTTTTGAAAAATAAAATCAAAGCAGAATTGTAAGAAGTAAAATACTCCTGGAATATTAGGGAATTGATTGCAATTTGGGGTCATTACTACTAGGTCACTTAAGTACAGTCTGACAGTCCTCTACAATTACTTCCTTTGCTTTTTATTATTTTTATTTTTTGGAATTTTTGAGACAGGGTCTCCCTGTAGCACCAGCTGACCAGGAGTTTGCTATGTAGACCAGGCTAGCCTTGAACTCACAGAGATCTGTGTGCCTCCGCCTCCTAAGTGCTGGGATTAAAGCTGTGTGCCACCATGCCCAGCTCCTTTGCCTTTTATTAATTCATGGCTTCTCTCTGGAAATTTCCAGAATCCAAGGTCTAGGGTCTAATATTGTGGGTAGAAGATTATGGCAGGGTTTAAAATAGGCTAAGAGGACTGGGGTTAGCTTAGTGGTAGAGCACTTGCCCAGCATGTGTGAGGCCCTAGGTTCAATCCCCAGTATTGAAAAAAAACAACAACAACAAAAAAAAAAAAACAAAAAAAACGATGAGCTAGGCTCAAAAAGATTAGGCAGTGGGCAGGAGACTCTATGTGTTCATTGCCTCATTGCCTGAAGAGTCCATGGTGGGGCTATGTCCCCTAAACAGGCTCCTGGCGTTAAGAAGCTGCAGAAATTTCACAAATCATGTGGTTTCTCTGTCTTCCCAGCCAAGTGTTTGTGTGTGTGTGTGTGTGTGTGTGTGTGTGTGTGTGTGTGTGTGTGTGCATGTGTAGCACAGTGCATGTGTGGAGGTCAGAGAACAACTTTGTGGAGTCAGCTCTTCTTCTAACTTTATGTGGATTCTGGAATTGAATTCAGGTTGTCAGGCTCAGAGTTTACCCATTTGAATCATCTTACCAACTTCCCTCCTCCAAAGTCTTTATAACATGACTTTGGAAAATGAGAGTAATGCTGTGGATCATAAAAAATATTATTAGGGGCCAGGGAGATGGATCAGTCACAGAGTGCCTGCCTTGCAAACCTGATGACCTTAGTTTAGATCCCTAGCACCCATGCAGAAAGCCTTGTATAATGGCGTGTACCTGTAATCCCAGAGGTGGGGAGGCAGAGACAGGAGGATCCCTGGTGCTCACTGACCAGTCAGTCTAGCTGAATCGGTGAGCACCAGGTTCAGTGAGAGACTCTGTCTCAAAAACTAAGGTAGAGCCAGGCATCGTGGTGCATGTCTTTAATCCTAGCCTGAAGAGGCAGAGGCAGGTGGATTCTTGTGAGCTTGAGGCCAGCCTGGTCTGTATAGTGAGCTCCAAGCTAGCCAGGGCTACATGATAAGACCCTGTCTCAAAAAACCAAACCAAACCAACTCCTCCCCCGCCCCTGCAAAAAACAAAAAAACAAAAAAACAAAACTAAGGTGGAGAACAGTTGAGGAGGACTCCAGACACTGACGTCGTCTGGCCTCCATATTCTTGTCACACATATGTGTTTGTGTACACACAAACATGTACCCACATTCATTCCCCTCCCAATATATATATGTGTATTTTTTTGTCTTTTTAAAAATATATTTTATTATTTTTATTTTATGTGTATGAGTGTATTGCCTGCATGTGTGTGAGTGCACCCGTGTCATGCAATGCTGCGGAAGTCAGAAGAGGGCTTCGTATTCTCCTGGAACTGAAGTTAAGGACGGTTTGTAGCCACCATGTGAGTGCTGGGAATGGGTCTTCTGCAAGAGCAGTCAGTGCTCTTAACCACTGAGCCATCTCTCCAGCCCCATATTTTGTCTTTTTACAGGGTTTCCTTGTAGCCCCAGCTATCCTGGAACTCGCTATATAGACCAGGCTGGCCTCGAACTCACAGAGATCCGTCTGCCTCTGCCTCCCGAGTGCTAGGATTAAAGGCATGCGCCACCACTCCTGGCTTTCCTCCGTATATATATTGGTCTTTTTGAGACAGGGTCTCCCTGTAGCTCCAGCTGCCTGGAACTCACTCTTGAGACCAGGATAGCCTCAAACTCACAGAGATATGCCTGCCTCTGCCTCCCAAGTGCTGAGATTAAAGGTGTGCGCCACCACACCCAACTCCAACCTCCCAATATTTTTATATGAAATCCTGAAAATGTATTGGACAATTCCCCTTTGTGCTGATGTCCTGAGGAAGCCAATCAAATGTGTATTCCTGGGTCAGCTTGTGCAGGTGTGCATAGCACAACCTCTCCGTCTCTCCAGCCCGATAGCACATTTCAGCATTGATGGAAACATTTTCACCTGTTTAAAAACTTCTATATTGTAGGTTCTCAGCTTGAAATGGATTTTCTTAAGGAAGGCTCAAATGTCTTAGTGTTTTCACTTCTTATGGAAGTGTTCATGGCCTCCATCAGCTTAAAGCCATGTCTACATGTACTAGATGGAATTGAAGAGTTGGTTTGTATTTATGGGATTTCAGGTCAGAAGGTAACAAGTTTTAAAGTAACATTTTATAAAAAGGACCCCATTGTTTCGGGTGTCTGTAATACTTTTCTATTGTATTGCATGTTTCTGGGACTACCCATCATTGATTTTAGTTGCTGCTGTATATTTTATTAGACATTTACAATGGGGTGGGCACCATTTTGAAAGCTTTAAACTTCTTTACACATTATTTCTGGCAGTTTCCAGAATCCAAAGTCTGAAGTGCACACAACTATACAAGAAGAGATCGCTCATTATCAGCCCTGGTTGCACAGTGGGGACAGAGGTGCTGAGTGTTGTCTAAAGTCCAAAGATAATTAAGTGGTGGGCTCAGAAATCAAATGTGCATGGCTGGGGAGATGGCTCTGTGGGTAAAGGTGATTGCCACTGCCAAGTCTGACAGTCTGAGTTAATCCCCAGGAACCATATGGTGGAAGGAGAGAACTAGCTGCTGCAAGTCGTCCTTGGACTTCCATAACACACACACACACACACACACACACACACACACAACGCAAAAAAAATACAAATAAAGATAAAAGGAATCAGATGTAGACAGTCTAGATCCAGAAACTGGCTCATGCTGGGGTCCACCCCGTTTTCACAGTTTGAACATCATCAAATGAGCCTCTCCTAAGTCTTTGTTTTATAGCTTCATCCACCTCAGCTCCATTGATTTTGCATATCCTAAAGCCCACTCACTGGTTGCCATCATCAGTTTTTCTACTGCTAGAAATAATACTGGAACAACGGAACATTGGCAGCCAGTACTTTGGGAAGCAGTTTAAGCAGAAAAATGTATGTGATCAAGTTGGGTGTGGTGGTACACATCTTTAATACCAGCATCTGGGAGAGAGAGGCAGGTGGATCTCTGTAAGTTCAGGACCAGCCTGGTCTACATAGTGAGTTCCAGACTAGCGAGGGCTACACGGTGAGACCCTGTCCCCCCAAAAAAGTGTGTAATTGAGCCAGGTGTGGTGGCACGTGCCTTTAGTCCCAGCACTCAGGAGGCAGAGGCAGGCAGATCTCTGTGAGATCAAGGCTAGTTTGGTCTACATAGTGAGTGCCAGGCCAGCTGGAGTTACAGGGAGACCCTGTCTCAAAAAGACCAAAAAAAAAAAAAAAAAAAGAAAAAAAGTATGTAATCAATAAATGATGTAAGATGTCTCTTATAGAAGATATGGTAAACATGGGGGCTGGAGAGATGGCTCAGCAGTTAAGAGCACTGACTGCTTTTGCAGAGGACCTGGGTTCGATTCCCAGCACCCATATGGCAGCTATGAACCATCCTTAACTCCAGTTCCAGGGGAATCCGAAGCCCTCTTCTGACCTCTGCGGCATTGCATGACACAAGTGCACTCACATACATGTAGGCAATACACTCATACACATAAAATAAAAATAATAAATAAAAATATTTAAGAAGATATGGTAAATAGAAGAGACAAATCTCATAATTTCCCCACTGTTAACTGTTCTGTTGCTGTTTAGCCTTTTTTCTATGGAGGTATGTATATGCCATATGTTGCTTAATGATGGGGACTTGTGAGAAATGATCATTGGGAGAGTTTTGTCATGATGCAGACATCATAGCATACTTAAACTAGGTGGTTACCATGTCATTAGGTCATATATAGTCTTATGGAACCACTGTTGAATGTTCTGTCCATTGTTGATCAAAATCACATTATGCAACATTTCATGGCACATGCTTATGTCCCTGAAGTTACATACCATATTGTTTTGTTATTCAGGTTTTAATTTACTATATGACAGCCATAATAATTATTGACCACTTACTGTGGCCAGTGCACAAAGATAGACATGGTCCTTGTAGAGAAGGGGAGCTTTCATTCTAGTGGGGGATGACAGATATTAGTGATATATCACACAAATATCTCCCCAGTTTCTGACTCAGAAAAAGCAGAGATTATGTGGTAGTTGTTATTACTAGGCAAAGAGTTCTAGAAGTGTGCTAAAGGAATCAAGAAAAGGGCTGTCAAGATGACTCAGTGGATAAAGGCACCTGCAGTGCAGCCTGATGACCTGAGTTTGATTCCTGGGACCCACATAGTGAAAGGAGAGCATGAACTCCAGAAAGTTGTCCTCTGACCTCCATAACATGAGCACACACATATACATATGTACACAAAATAAAAATTTAAATGTAATTAAAAATTTCTAAAAATTTATTCATTTTTATTTTATATGTATAACTGTTTTGCCTGCATGTGTGTAAATGCACATGTGTGTATAATGCCCACAGAGATCAGAAGAGGGCATCAGATTCCCTGGAACTGGAGTTACAGAAGGTTGTTAAATGCCTTGTGGGTGCTGGAAACTGAACCTGGGTCCTCTTCAAGAGCAGCCAGTGCTCTTAACTGCTGAGCCATCTCTCCAGCCCTGTAATTAAAAAGTTTTTAAATAATCAAGAGATCTTATTAGGTATTTATTTAACTTGATAGTTTTATTATACAAAGAACAATTGTTTAACACATCATCTTTTTCTGCTTAATGGTTCAATTTGCCTTCTCTTAGGTTTTCTCTGATTGTCATTATAGGCCATTCTTTAGAAGTTTGTGATTTTAAAAATTGTTTATTTGTAGAAACCTGTTTGAGAGTCCAGATTTGCACTATCAGAGTCATTATAGGCGATTCAGTAAAATATGGCTTTATTGAGTATGACTGGTATTTCTTACCACCAAAATGTTCACTATCCATGACACTCCTAACCATACCCCATAATTATGCCCTATATTCCATCTACTCTAAGTGTGAAAACTATCAGCAAAAGGAATTTTAAAGTCTGAAGTGTTCAATGTCTCCATCAGGCGAAGGATTTTTCCTGGCTGCCACACTCCCTCCCTCCTCATTGCAAATTCATCCTGAGCACCATCTCCTCCAGCCTATCTTGCAAGTCGCTGTGTGCCCGTCCGGATGTGAGGACCATGGAGCTCTCAAGCACAGGGGATGAAGACACCAAGTTCAGCATCTTCAGACAGCATCTCTCTACCCCTGACCAAGACCGCTTCTGGCAGAACAGACTCATTTTGAGGAAAAAAACCACACCTGACTCCTTTAAAACTTACAGTCATTGCCAGTGAGCTGCAAGAATGCAGAATCTACCGCAATGAATTCCAGTGTATGCGAGAGTACTTAGAGGTGGCCTCTGTCCAGGAGCTCTGGGAGTTGG
Source organism: Nannospalax galili (assembly GCF_000622305.1). Lineage (NCBI taxonomy): Eukaryota > Metazoa > Chordata > Mammalia > Rodentia > Spalacidae > Nannospalax > Nannospalax galili. The sequence continues at coordinate 7,730,094 of NW_008346683.1, forward strand.
TTCTGCAGCACTGGATTGAAGACTATGGCTGGACTTTGGGGCAAAAAGGGACAAACTTAGACACTGTGGCTCCAGGAAACGGTAGGCCTTGGGAAGTGTTGATATCTTTGGTGGAAGTCCACAGAGAAAAAGGTCTGTGGTGCACTTTTGCCTGGGAAACAGAGTCTAGGGAGGTAGTTGTCAGAGAAAATACAGGACTTCATTAAATTTGAATTTCAGATCAAATTCAAATAATATTTTAGGGGATAGAGATGAAAAGAAAGTAATGATATTTTAGTAGAAATATGTTTCAAATATTGCATGAGGCACATTATTACTAAAATTGGTTTATCTAAAATTCATATTTAATTGGACATCTCATGTTCTTATGGCTAATTTGGTAACTGTCTAGAGGGATGTATGTGGATGATGAAGAGAACTGTATTAGACACAAATTTCAGTCATATTGTTCAGGTTTCTGAGAACTGTGCCCTTAGTACTTTTATGACTCAATATAAACTTCTTTCTTGATCTCACAGTCCTATTCACAGCACAAGCCTAGCCAGTGAGTTCAGGTTAATTCTATCAATTCCGTGTCAACAGAGGACTTTTCAGACAGGCAAGGATTCAACAAATACTTCCCATGTTTCTGTTGGGTGGAGCTTAGACCTTGGTGCTGGGTGTCCTTGGCTATCATCTGTCCCTGCATAGACTTCTGCTGTGGTAGCCATGGTCTCAGATGGACCACACTCCAAGTCCCTCTTCTGTGGTTCCTTCTAAGGAGTGCAGTGTCCCGTCTGTTCTTGGTTGGTGTGTCTCTACTGCCCCCTGCTGGCGCAGCGTGTCATCCTTGCTGCGACCCCCCCTGTGGGTGCCAGCTGGCCAAAACGGACAGTACCTGAAAGGGGGAGTGAGGATTGAAACAAAGGAAAGGAAACAGAAAAGATGCTTGGGAGGGCTCACAGTGAATACTGCCAGCCTCGATTTATTTCAGTACTGTCTTTTTATACAGAAGAACTCAATTAGTTACAACTGCTGTTTTTCCCCACCTGTATCTGAGGGTCAAGGAGCAGTCAGATCAAAGGCTTCCACTATTGCAGGTTTTGTGAGGCTCTCCATATCAACATATTCCTCCTAATAAGGCAGATTAGATACTGGTGTGCATAACACACACTCAGTAAACAAGCCTGACACAGCTGAATGATTAGCGGCTCCGGACACCCCCCCACCCCGCCTTTTCAATTCTCCTTTTTCAATTGAGCTTTTTTTCTTCTTAAGTGGGGAAAAATGTTCTTGTTAGCTCATTTTGTAATTGAGGCTATGGGTTTGGTCAAGAATTTGTGATATTCAAGAGTCAGCTTTTGAGTGTTTTATTCTCAAGCCATTGTCTCTGCTCTGGGCCTTAAAAGTCTGTTTTGAAACTTGCTCCTCTTTTTGTTTCTGCTAACCCTATCTTCTCTGGAGGGAACAGAACCTAGGTTGAAGTGGGCTTGGAGAGTTTCAGGTGAGGAAAGAGGAGCAGAAAGTGTTTGGAATACAGGATACATTGATTAGTACTGTGGTATATGCTGAATTTCCACTCCAGAGCTTTCATTTTTGTTAAGAAAATGGATTTGAAGTTTACTGTGCCCTCCCCACCTCCACAGAGGCAGAAGCCAGGTCCCTTAGAAGAGTCGCTCAGGCTACCTAACCCATTTTGTGCAGTTACATTTATAGGACTGCACAGGAAAGCCCTGGGCTCTTTCCCTAGGGACTGCTGTATCTCTAGCACTTCCCAGGACCCCCCGCCCCCCGGCCATGGGATCTGAGCCATAGGTCTAGGAAAAGCTTGGCTGAGCTAGGTCAACTTTGGGGGAAGCTTTACTAGCTGGGCTTCAAATCTGCATTTGCTTCAATACTACAGATAATGTGGTTCCTTCTCCAATCCATGTAAGGTAGTAGTAGACCATGATGCTTTGTTTCTCTGTGGTCTGAAGGCTATCTCTATATTCAACTGCTCATAAAGCTGGTGATAGGACAAAAACCTAAGGAAGGGTCAGGTGGAGAATGAAGAGTTGCCTTAAATAGTGTCTTTAAGTGCACGTCAAGGAAGCACACTCACTGTTTCATGCTTGTTTATATTTCTGTCCCTCATTGTGTCTGAACAGAGTTGAATGACTGGGTTGGCGATGTCCTGTGCTTGCTGTGTATCTCGCACTGTGGGCTGGCAGAGGATGAACTGCTCCACCTTTTGGACATGCTGGGTTACAGGAATCATTGCAAAGTGACCATAGTGCACTGGGCTGCCTTCCGCAATGCCACGAAACACTGGGTCCAGGAGAAGCCCAATGGCCTCTACAGAGCACCAGTCTCCTGCGGAATGCTGTGGAACATGAGCTGCTTGGTGAGGCAGCCGTCTGTGAAAATGCCCTCAGGCTAAGGGGAGAAGGGCATCCCAGACCACGGAAAGTGTGAACAGGGTTTCTCCAATGGAAATGAATGAGTAAATATGCACAAAAAGGGTTACATAAGTTAGCTGAGGTGTGACTTCAATGGCTGAACCCTTCAGGGCTTATTTCTCCCAGGGAGTAGACTAGTCTATCATTGCTCTTTCCAAATACTACCCTGATAGCTGCTAAAATGGCTCTTTAGTTGGTAAGAGCAATGACTTTGGAATCTTACAGAACTGATAAGATCTATGCAAAGTGCTTACTCTTTTTTTAAACCCAGGCTTGATAGCACATGCCAGTAATCTCAGTTCTTTCTAAAAATTTTATTCATTTTTATTTTAATGTGTGTGAGTTTTGCATAAGTGCATTTATGTAGTGCCCCCAGAGGCCAGAAGAGGGTATCAAATCCCCTGGAACTGGAGCTATTGACAGTTATTAACTGCCATATGGGTGCTGGAAACCAAACCCACGTTCTCTGCAAAAGCAGTCCCTACGTTTTACTTTTTCAAACTGTTTCTCACTTTCAAAAAGGGATAGTGTTGCTATTACCTTGAGAGTATCAAAACTTATATTGCCTAAAGTTAAGCATCTGCTACTTTTGATCATTAGTTGTAGCCATTTGAATGTCAGTTGCCAATATATCTTGTCCTTCCTTCACCATGGGAAACACTTCTCCATCCTTTTGTTGGTTGAGGGTCATATGACTAAGTGGCCATGCCTACTTTCAACCTGGTACTGCTTGTGTCTGGAGAGATGGCTCAGTAGTTAAGGGCCTGGCTGCTCTTGCAGAGGGATCCAGGTTCAGTTTCTAGTACTCACATGGCACCTAACAACCTTCCGTAACTCTAGTTCCAAGGGATCCAGCACTGTCTTCTGGCCTCTACAGGCACTGCACTTAAATACATGCTGGCAAAACACTCATACACGTTAAAAAAAAAGGTCAGGGGTGGTGGCACAGGCCTTTAATCCCAGCACTTGGGAGGCAGAGGCAGGTAGATCTTTGTGAGTTCAAGGCCAGCCTGGTCTACATAATGAGTTCTAGGCCAACTGGGGCTACAGGGAGACCCTGTCTCAAAAAAGACCAAAAAAAAAAAAAAAAAAAAAAGGTACTGCTCTGGTGCTCTGGCAGTCCCAGACTCAGATTAGAGTTTTAGCATCTCCCCCATCCCAGGACAGACATAATGAACCTTTGTTCTTTCAAGCCACTGAGAGTTGGAGTTGTCAGTCTAGTGTGTCCCACCCACCACAAGTATCATAGCACACATAAATGTCAGTGGCTAAGTCTGTCAATGAGAACTGTGCTGCACTTTGTTGCAAAGATGATGCTGGGGTGAAATCATTCATCACATCCCACGTACAGCTGGAGGAGCAGTGGGATTAAATCAGGTTTGATTCTTGCTTCTCTAGTGCTGATCATGTGCTGAAGGGTGAGTTGACTGACTTCTCTGATTTTAAATACTTTCACTTGTTAAGTAGGGATTCACAGTCTTGTCTTCCTTGTGAGATTATTTTGTAAAAAAATAAAAAGAAATGCAATGTCATCCCCCATTTTGTAGCCCTTTTTTGTGTGTACTGGGGATCCAGCCCAGGGCCTTTTATATGCTAAACTTTTGCTTTGCCACTGAGCTACTCCTAAACCCCAAATGTGCACATTTTAGCCACTGTGTTTGACACTCCAAGTCTTGGACTCGGGGGTAATATTTGCCCTACTTCTTTTCTCTGTCATTCTCTACCCTGCTTTCTAATATAACACCCACAAAAATGCCTTTACCATACAACCTACACATCACACCCTCAAAGAAAACTGACTCTCCCTCTCCCAGCAGCTATCGGTTGGAACTAGGCTCTTTTCTACCCAAAGTGTCTTCTTTCCAGTGTGATGGGGCTCTCCAGCCCCCAGACCCTCCATCACCATAACAACTATCAACTTTGACCTCTCCTTGGGGATCTAATCTTCATCTGGTTAGCTCTCAGTCTCCTGCGATACTCAGAACAGCCCTTTCTGCCCCTTGGCTGATACCCTTCTCCCAGATCTATAAGCATAGACACATTTCTAGGTGGACCCTAGAATCCTCCAATATATGTGCATACTTACAAGTATTCCTTAGGTGCTTCCACATGGAAGTTTCACCAAATTCCAAGATTACATAAATCATTTGCATGATAATAATAAAGGCAAAATCTAGATGTTCAGATGCTCAAGGACTGGAAGGGATGCAGGGATGGTACAGCCCAAGTCCATTTCTAACTATTGGAGAGACCTCGGGGAACTTGCACCACCTATCTGAGACTCAGTTTCCTTCATTTCAGTCAAGATATGACTAGTTCTATAGCAGTTTTCACAATAAACAAAATGATAAATATATAAAGTATTTGACTTGTAATATGGCATTTAATAAATACTCAACAATTGGGAGACTGATACAAGAGGACTAAATATTTGAAGCCAAACTGACAACACAGCAACTGGATGGCCAGCCTGTCTCACAAAAAAAGAAAGAAAAAAGGGACCAAAATGAATTGTTAGGGTTACCAAACTTAAGCTCTAGGAAGGAGGGGATCTGCCTTGCTTATTGCTGTGTTGGTGAGTCCATGGCCCAGGGAAGGTGCTCAGTTAGTCTGTTAAAAAATGAAGAAGGGTTGGGGCTGGAGAGATGGTTCAGCAATTAAAAGCACTGACTGCTCTTGCAGAGGACCCAGGTTCGAGTCCTAGCACCCACATGGCGGCTACGTAACTGTCCTGAACTCAGGGAATCAGATGCCCTCTTCTGACCTCCATGGCATTGAATGACACAGGTGCACTCATATACATATATGCAGTACACTCATACACATAAAATAAAAATAATAAAGTATAAAAAATATATTTTTTAAAAATGAAGGTTATCACTGTTCACTAAAGCAGGGAATTACAGGATGAAGGAGACGAGAAAAGGGAGGATAGAAAGGGGTGCTTACAAAGTCAAGAGACACTGTCTAAAGTGCTATCCAAACCCAAGAATGAAGCAGAAAGAGCAGCTGCTCAGTCTGACCTGAGGCCGCCCTCCACAGTGCTGTCAGTGCTGAACCATGGAGGGAAGGAGTGCTGCCATTAACAGATAGAAGGAACATTCAGCAATTGGAGAGGAGCCTCTGAAATCACTTAGGGTCTACCTATTTAACTTGAAGCACCAAAGGTCACTCAGGAAAGCTACTGATTGAGAAATAACACTACTGTTTGGACTGGGAAAGTATTACTGTAGGGCAGGTCTTAGAGTGCTTCCCTGGCACATTCAAGGTCCTGGGTTGGTTCCCCAGCACTACAGAAAAACAAAACAAAACAAACAAACAAAAAAAAAACAGTACTAGCAGATGGGCTCTGACCCTCCAAAAGGAGAAGGTAGAAATGGAGAGAAGGAATGAAGGGGTTAGGGGTACTGGGTCCTGAAGAGGCACAGAGAGAAATCATCTAGAAAACAGCCACAGCAAGAAGACAAAGAGAAGCCATTTCAAAGTTAGCCCCTATTCAAGACTTCCTATCTCCAGAAGGAAGTCTTGAATTAAATTATGGGGAGTAGTAATCAGAGAGATGTACCAAAGTGAGTCCTGGGAACTATGGGAGGAGAGAGAGTTTAACTTTCAGTCACTTTCTACGACAGAGAAACAGACTGCGCATGTACCTGAGAGTGTGGGTCACGTCTTCATTTTCTGGTCCTGTTCCCCTTCAATCTTGGCCACAGAGAGCAGAAAGGCCCCAAATGCATCATAGCCAGCTTCCAGTAGCACGCCCCAGTAGTGTGTACGGTGCAGACTGGTCCAAAAACTCAGGTTTTGGATTTTCTATATAAAATCTGTGATACTTGCAACACAATGTTCACGCATAAATCATTTTAGTATTTCATGCCTTGAAGGGAGCTGATCAACGAACCACATTTCATTAGCCTGGCCATAGACGTTTGTTTTCTCAGCAGGTTCTTCTCTATATTCCAAGTCAAGAATGACCCTGAACTTCTGATCCTCCTGCCTCTGTCTCCCAAGTACTAGGATTACAAGTATATGAGACTGTTTATATGGTACTAGCAATCAAACCCAGGGCTCATGCATGGCAAGAGTGTTAGACAAGCACTCTACCAACTGAGCCCACATTCCCAGCCCGACAAACTCGTTTCTTTGTGTGTATGTTGGGGGGGGGGTCACTGAGTTTAATTAGGATTTCTTGCATAAGCATGGGTGGCAGGTCGGTTATTGGAATATGGGCAACTTACACCACTGAAGAAAATGGCATCCCTCCCCCAGCAACCATTAACTGCTGGTAGACCCTTAGGACAGAGTGAGACCTTATGGGTCCCTCCCCTATCCATAATGAAATATTGACTGGCCTAATCTTGTACAGGTTGTATGCAGGTAACCACCGCTGCAGTGAATTCGTGAGTGCAATGGTCACATCATATTCAGCAGACATGTTTTTGCTGCACGTCTCCCAATCCTCAGCTATTATATTCTTTCTGTTCCCTCTTCTATGATGGTCCCTGAGCCTTGTAGGAGGGCCAGTCCCATAAACTTCTTAACTAACAACAATTTGGTTGATGACTAGGTAAATATTAGTCTTTTACTCTTCTGCAGTAAGTGCCAGCTTTCCCCATCTATTTAGAATGTCCCTCTTTCAGGCAGGCTCCCTGGCTCTACCTCCAAGGCAAGGGGTTCCTCCAAACTCCTGTGCTTGCAGTTTCACATAAGCATAGTCCCCCCAGCCATAGTGACTGTCTGGTTCCACATCTTCCCCACAAGAGATGAAGAGCACAGAAGCTTAGGGCTGTGTCTTAGTTAGGGCCTTTCACAGTGTCAGAGGCAGGGTGAGACCTCGGTAAACTCGCTGAGTTAATACACACGGACAAAAGGAGGAAGTGGAGAAAAGAAGGAGAAAAGGAGAGCGAGGATGGACTGGGGAAAGAAGAGAAGGCAGGACAGTCTAGCCAAGAGCATGGCCCATCTGTGATCCTTTTCCAGCTCTTGTCCTTGTCCCCACCTCTCTGCACTGCCAAGAGTAAGGCACATGGAGTGAAAGAGGTGAAAGGAGGACAGCATGGGGACAGATCAAATGGAGCATCCTGGGGGAGCTTCCCACCACAGAAATGGGTGGCACACAAAGGTCACATCCATGCATCAGTGAGTAGTTGAAGGAATGAGTGGAAACAACTTGCTCAGGGGAGTCAGGTGGCTAAAGCGACATTGACATGGTGAGAATTACCTGGGGCTGGTGACAAAGCTGCACAGACCATCCCAACACCCGATCATTTTTATGTGCCAAGGCAGCTCTTGATACACTCTCCAGAAAGTGGTTTGCCACTGGAAGTACCTCATCAAGACCTGGTGGAAATGATTCTTCTTGTGATTTATGGTATTCTAGAATGTGCTTGGACTGCTCTCTCTGACTGGAGTGATTACACCTATTTCAAAACCAATTGCAGCTTCACAGTTCTGATTTTTTTTAGCATATTAAAATACTATCACAAATATATGACAATTCTGGAATTATAATTAGGGAAATAAGAGTCAAAGTAGCTTGAAAAGCATTTTGCGCAAGGTGGGAAATTGCCCAGTGGGAAAAGCACTTGCTGAGCAAGCATGAGAACCAGAGTTCAGATCCCTAACACCTGCATAAATGCAGGGATGGCATGATGGTCCTCCTGTGATCCCAGGGCTAGAGAGGGAGAGACAGGAGATCTCTGGACAAGCCTGCTGGCTAAATAGACTAGGCAGATCAGTGAGCTCTGGGTTTGAGTAAGAGATCCTGCTTCAATATATAATGTGGAACGCAATTGAAGAAGACACCAGACATTAACCTCTGGCCTGTATACCTATATGCACACACATGTGCACGAGCACCCACACATACACACACACACCCTCCATATGAACATGAATCCTTGCATACACAAACACACACCCCAAAAAAGTATTTTAATTCAACATTCTGATTTTTACCCAGAAAGTACCTATGGCTGTGATCACTGGTAAGTATGTGGACTTTCCATTTTGAGTTCCTCTCCCTGTCTTCCACAAGGAAATACCTTTAGCTACTTCCCTTTTTTTTTTTTTTTTTTTTTTTTTAAAAAAAAAAAAAAAAAAAAAAAAAAAAAGAGGACGATAAATCTTTCACTGTGATATATCAAAATAA
>NW_008346683.1:7739094-7741387 GCF_000622305.1 Nannospalax galili
TGCCTCTGCCTCCCAAGTGCTGGGATTAAAGGCGTGCACCACCACATCCGGCTGCTTCCCTATTTTAAATGCACACCATAGGCCTGGAGAGATGGCTCAGCAGTTAAGAGCACTGGCTGCTCTTGCAGAGGACCTGGGTTCAATTCCCAGCACCCACATGGTGGTCACCAACCATCCTTAACTCCAATTTCAGGGGAATTCAACGCCCTCTTCTGACCTCTGTGGGCATTGCATGACACAGGTGCACTTATACACATGCAGGTAACACACTCATATACATAAAATAAAATAATGAATTTAAGAAACTGTAAATGCACCACACAATTGCTGCCTAAATGAGCACTCTCCAGCATGTAGAGGTTGAGTGTTCCCTTGCTTGGACCCCTTAAAGGCCAAATGGCAGCTGAGCAAACAAGCAGAAATGTGATACTGGGACCAGGATCACTGTATTCTCATTCCCAAAGGGAAATGCTTCCAAAAGGTTGTAACACTCAGAAACAAGCTTCTTAAAAGTATGAGACTTTTGCTTAATCAATGCTGGCAATATCTATTCTTAAAAATCAAAATACTAGAAGTACTTTTGAGGTTTTTGTTTGATACTATTTCTTGCAAGATGAATGAAGCATACAGTAGATGGCACACCAAACTCAGCCCAAAACAAACCATAGTCAAGGGGAGCCTGTTGCTTAACCTTCTGCATTTGGGCTGTAATATTTCCAGGTCACTCACCCATCCAGAGAGACTTTGGTCAAAGGTGTGCAGATTTGCCCCCGTGGCAAGTACTGAAGAGTCCTGTGGAAGGAAGAGAAAACGCTCCTCCCACACTGAAGGGCGTTTAGGGACACAAATTAGATTTGATAAGTCTTTAAAAAGAAGGCACCAGGGCTAGAGAAATGACTTAGCAGTTAAGAGCCCTAGCTACTCTTGCAGAGGACCCAGGTTCAATTCCCAGCAGCCACATGGCCGCTAACAATGTTTGCAACTCTAGTTCCAGGGGATCTGACACCCTCTTCTGCCTCTATGGACCTTGTATGACTTGGGTACACATACATACATGCAGGCAATACACTCATACACTTAAAATAAAAATAATAAATAAAAAATAATATTTGAAATAAAATAGTTGCTTTTGTGCTGTGTACAGACTTTTTTTTTCTTTTCATTCTGTCTAATCTCTATATATCTGATTATTACTAGTCATGGTCAGTTGCTTTCTGAGCTCCTTGGCATCTAAGCATGGATATAAAGTCATCAGGTGGATTTCAATGGTAATGTTTTTCACACCTTCTAATTATTAAGGAGCAAATTTTTATGCTTTGAAGAATTATTTTATTTATTTTTTATAGTGCGCGGTCCCGCGGGGATCGGTCCCCTGGTCTCAGCTGCGTGCCCTGGAAGAAGGCGGGTGTCCCGTGGGCTTCTCCGGCATGCCGCGACCCATGTTGCTGTTCGCCGCTTTGGTGCTGAAAGTCCCTGCTGCTGGAGCGTTGTCCAGCCATGTCTCCGCCCTGATTTCACCCGTGCACCCTCCTCAATATGCGGGGTCCACTGGCCACTGGACCACGCGGGAAAGTACGAGGGCGGCTAAAGCTAAGGTTCCACGAGTCAGTGACGGAGGAATGCTGCCTCCGGAGAGGCTGGATCGCTGATAGCAAAACGCGGGACTCTGCTTAGTCCGTGTTACAGCTTTATTTAGTGTTCAGCTCCTAGCTCCTAGTGATCCAGCTCTCTATCATTGAGAGAAGACTGGGATATTTTATACTGTAGGGGCAGTGGTAAAAGCTATAACGGATAGGTATTTCGGGGATGCCTCATTTGCGTGTGGAAATGGGCCCCCGCCAGGCTGCCAGACTGTCAGACTGCTTGAAAAATCACAGGAAAGCATGGTATTCCTAGAGCCAAAGGCCATGTTTATGTTAGGGCATTTGTGGCGGGCACTTCAAAAGGTGAGTCAGGAAAATGCCAGGTACTCTGCTGAAAGGAGTCATCTGCATATGAAACCGAGCCCGTGGGCCACCCAGACATGGAGTGACTACGACTTCACAGCAGGGGTCCCCAACAATTTTTTACTTATTTATACATCCACTTCCCAGGTAGCACCCTCCCATAGGCTCCCTCCCCCAACTAGAGCCCTTTATACTCTGATATCCCTGCCACTGTCTGCTGTGTTCTTGGCACCCCCAGCCATTCCACACTACTTGCCCTTCTGTTGAATATAGTCAGCCTATCTAGAGGTCTTTGTTTTAAGAGGGTCAGCTGTTCCTCATCTAGTGGTATTCATTTGTCAATATTG
>NW_008346683.1:7742097-7748592 GCF_000622305.1 Nannospalax galili
AATGTATCGCTGTTAAATATCCAAGGTTAGTTATACAGTCGGGTACTTTTAATTACTGTGTGTCATGTAGATAAATCGTGGGCAAAGACCAATTGTTCTCAGATAAAACTCACCTAGACATATATTTCTTGATCTGCTATGTATAATTTGTCAGTAGGTTGTAGGAGCAATATGGCTCCCTCCGGTTTTCAAAACTAGCTAGGCGTTATTTATCTCTCACATTGTCTCACCCCTCCATCATGGATTTCCCAGTTAAGGTGCCCTTTCTCCCTTAATAATACCCTTCTCCTATGGTCCTACCTCTCTTGAGCTCCTTCTTTTCCTTTATCTCCTAGGTTCCTTGTATACCCTTCCCCCCCTCCCTTAAACTAATCCGATTTTTATCCATATCTCCCTTATTAAGGCCCATTTCCTACTGTTCTTCTCTAGATTCTTTCTTTACGTTTACCTCCCTGGTTCCTTACCCTTGCCACATGTGAGGGAGAACATACATCATTTGTTTTTATGTGTCTGTGTTACTTCACTTAATATAACAGTTGCTAGAGCATCCATTTACCTGCAAATTTCATGATTTCATGTTTCTTTACTGCTGAATAAAACTCCATCGTATAAGTGAACCACATTTTCATTATACGCTCATCACTTGAGGGACACTTAGGTTGTTTCCATCTCTTAGCCATTGTGAAAAGAGCAGCAACAAACATGGATGTACAAGTGTCTCTGCAATAGGATGAGTTCTTTGGGTATAACTGGGTCACATGGTATGTTCATTTGTAGTTTTTTTGTTTGTGTTTTTTTTTTTTTTTTTTTTTTGAGACAGGGTCTCCCTGTAGCCCCAGCTGGCCTGGATTCCCTGTGGAGACCAGGCTGGCCTTGAACTCACAGAGATCCACTTGCCTCCCGAGTGCTGGGATTAAAGGTGTGTGCCACCACGCCTGGCTTTACTTCTTTTTTTTTGAGAACTCTCTGTTCAGCTCCTTAGCCTATCTTTTAATTGGGTTACCTTCTTTCTTGAGTCTTTGTTTTTTGAATTTGTTATATATTCTGGGTGTTAAACCTCTGTCGGATGTGTCACTGGTGAAGATTTTCTCCTATTCTATGGGTTTTCTCTTTACTTCCTGGTAAAATATTTTTTAAAAATTAAAAAAAAAAGGAGGACAGAGCTGGGCATGGTGGTGCACACCTTTAATCCCAGCACTTGGGAGGCAGAGGCAAGTGGATCTCTGTGAGTTTGAGGCTAGCCTGGTCCAGGACAACTGAGGCTATAGTAAGGAGGTGCAGGTGGGAGGGTCTCAATAGGATCAAAATACATTGTATGAATGACAGAATGTGTGAACTCCAATGGGGGGGACTATGGGAGGTGCCAAACGGGAAGAGAAAGGGGGTATAGAGATGATTTTATGTATGAAATACACAAAAATTCAATAAAAATACATTGTATGAAATTCTCAAAAATTTAATAAAAAATTTTGAAAAGAGCCTAGTTCCAAATGTGTCCCTTTGAGGAATCCACAGACTCTTGTGATGCTTCTGCGGCCTGATACTATCTGAACAAACACCTGGTCTGTTCTGAACCCTGTGACCGCTCTGCAGGGTGTCCCAGCCTTTGTAATAGTCTTTGACACCTCCTTTTTCCTTGTTCCCCAGGTTTAGTGGGGTGCAGTTCTTCTGCTTTGTTCACCCCTGACTGGTAGAGTCAGCCTATGGCCATTAGGGGCAAGGGGCCCTCAGAAGTCCTACAGGACTATGTGCGCTTCCTTTTCTACCTTCTTGGGTTGATAGACATCATAAGGCCAAGTATTGGCTACCCAAACAACAGAAAAATCTACCTGATTCATAAGAACAAGATTAATTATAGCAAAATTTGCATGTGATTGCCAGAGGCAATATTAGAGTAGTTTAGTTGTCTATGCTTGCACAAATGTATTCTAAAAAATATTTATTATTTTTATTTTATGAGTGTATTGCCTGCATGTATGCAAGTCATACATGTTGTACAGTGCCTGCAGAGGTCAGAAGAGGGCATCAGATACCCTGGAACTAGAGTTATAGACAATTTTTAGCTGTCATGTGGGTGCTGGGAATTGAACCTGGGTCCTCTTAACCAGTGCTCTTAACCACCGAGCCATCTCTTCAGCCCCACAAATGTATTTTTTAAACGATGACATAGTCCTGAGTCAGTCTACCCTCAGGGGTTGCTGCTGGGGGGAAAGCCCTTAAATTCTTTTTAAAGAATTTTTGGTGACATCGTATTTAAATTTTTTTCTTTTCACATATATATATGTATGTGCTGTGTGTGTGTGTGTTTGTGTGTGTGTGTATAGGTGTGTATGTGCATGCATGTGTGCATGGATTCTCAAAGTTGATGTCTTCCTTGATGGCTTTTCACATTTTTTTAAAGATAGGGTCTCACTATGTGGCCCTGACTACCTCTGTCTCCAGGTGCTGAGATTAAAGGCTCGTGCCAAGCCTGGACCTACCTTATTCTTTTCGAGACACAGTCTTTCAGTCAAACTGAGAGCTCACCAATATGGCTAGCCAAGGTATGCAGCTTGCTCTCAGATCCCCTGTCTCCACCCTCTGAGGCTGGAATTATAGGTGAACCAACACGCCCACCCAACATTTACATGGACTCTGAGGATTCAAATTATGGCCCCCTTGCTTACATAACCAGTGTTTTAACCACTGAGCAATCTCCCCAGCTCTGAGATCCCGTTTTACAGTCTGTAGTGGGGAGTTGCTTGAGGTTCATCCCTGCCCTCCTTCCTAATACAGAGGTCCCAGAAAGTGTTAACCACTCTTCGATATTAATTCAACATTGTTGTGGCAAACACAGTGTTAGATGCCAAGGATCTAGTAGTGGGTAAGACAGATGTAGAGTCTGCCCTAATGATCAAGTATAAGTGACAGATATGAAAAGCAGTTTGAGAGTCTGGTAAGATGGCTCAGTGGGTAAAAGTGACTGCTGCCAAGCCTGAATTCAGTCTTTGTGACCCACATGGCAGAAGGAGGGAACTGACTCTTGCAAAATGTCCTCTGATCTCCACACACACACTGTGGCACCTACTTCCCAAATAAATAAATGTAATAAAAAAAAAGTAGTTGAAAGCTGGGCATTGTGGCACACATCTGTAACCCCTGTATTCAGAGGCTAAAGCAAGAGACTCATGTGTTCTAGACCAGCCTCAGCTATATAGAGAGACTCTGCCTCAAAACACACAACCATAAACAAAAGCCAAAACAAAACAAGAAAACCAAGTTGATCTGGAGGAGTGGTCCAAAGTGGTAACCTGGAGCTTAGAGCAGAGAGGTATAATCAGGTCTCAAATCTGACAAAAAAAAGAGAGAGAGAAATGATTCTGGGCATGTAAACATGATTAAAGATCCAGAAAGAACTGACCAAGTCTAGTGTGGGTATGAAAAAGGGTGGACATGGATCCATGTAGAAGCCTGGCATGAATCATGCTGAGTCATCACCCTTATGCTAAGAGCTGTGTGAAGCCATTGGGTATTTAAGCAAAATGGTGACAGGTCTAGGTTTAAAAGATCACCTTGGGTGTTGTATCAAGAATGAAATGTGGTCCGTGCAGGTGAGGTCCATGGATGAAGGTTTCTTGCAGCACATGAGATGTGAATTGAGTGTTAAAAGCAGTGGTGAACATTGTCCATTTCAACCTGACCCTTGACAGGTATGTGGACCCTCTGATCTTGGAATGTGCAAAAGTCCCACACCTTCTGCTGTTCTTCACACCCCCTTCGTTTGCCTGTTCCGAGCAGCTTCTATGATTCTAAGGAGTTTCCATCTCTTTGGTCTACTCTCTTCTAGTTCCTTTTCTGCTTGAGAAGGAAAGGGTTTATTTTAACTTACAAGTGACAGTCCATCCTCGAGGGAGGCCAAAGCAGAAACTCAAGACAGAAACCTGGAGGCAGGAAATGAAGCACAGACCATGGAGGAACGCTGCCTACTGGCTTGCTTCCCTGACTTGCTCAACTACTTCTCTTATACAGCCAGGCCCACCTGGCCAGGGTGGCACCGTCCACAGTGGGCTGGACGCTCCTCCATAAATTAACAACTAAGAAAATGCTTCATGGATAAGGCCAGTTTGATGGAGGAAATTCCTCAGTTGAGGTTCTTTCTTTCCAGGTGACTAATAGTGTCAAGTTGGAAAAAACTAACCAGCATCTACTCCTTGGTTCTCATTCCCACTTCAAGCTCCTTTGCTTTGCTGGCCAATTTGGACAGCAAAGCCCTCAGCATCTGTCTCCTATCGCTATGTTTATGCTTTGGCCCTCTAACCTGAAGGATATTAGCTTCTGGCTAGTCTAGTTTGGGGGGATGCATCCTGTTTGCTCAGACCCTAGAATGCTGCCTGAGAACAGTACATGCTCAGTGTGCGTTTACTCTGTGTATGACTATGCAATCAGGCTGTATACAGGTCACAGTGGCCTCCACCACAAGCAAAGGACAGATGAGGAACAAATACATCAGATCCAATAATCTTAGCTAAAACAAACAAGTTCAGATATTAGAGCATATGAAAGTTATGAAAGTGACAGCTTTGTAGCGTCATGAGTTAAATTGGATCTTTGAGCTCAAAAATTGTATATATTTTCATTTGCATATAACTATATACAAACACAAGTATGTCTATTTTTGTTTGTTTTTGCAGCACTTCTGTGCATGGTAGGCAAGTGCTCTACCTCTGTGCTGAGTCCCCAAGCCTGTTTTACTTTGTATTTTGAGACAGGGCCTCGCCAAGTTGCCCAGGTTGGCCTACAACCTTGTGACCCTCCTGCTTCAGCCTCCTGAGTAGCTGGGATCACAGGCCTACCTGCATTCCCCAGGCCTGCCTCTTATTTTGTTCTGACACCTTGTTTCAGCTTCAGCTAGCAATTCAAGATAGTTGCAATAGTGGGCAGAATTGTGTAAGAAATATAAACCTTTTTCTTTTTCCCAAACACAAATTATAATAATATATGGATTGAACTATATAATTTTTTGGCCCTTTAGAGTTCAACATTTATAAGATTTTCTGATACTATTATAGATATTTTTTTTGGTCTTTTTCAGACAGGGTCTCCCTGTAGCCCCAGCTGGCCTAGAACTCACAATGCAGACCATGCTGGCCTTGAACTCACAGAGATCTACCTGCCTCTGCCTCCCGAGTGCTGGGATTAGAGGCATGCGCCACCACAATTTTTTAATGACATCATTTAAAATATTCAGCAAGATTTGTAAACAATAAAGGAAAAGTGCTGGTGTCTTGAACAAAAATTGAAGCCGGGCTTGGTGGCACACCTTTATAATACAAGCATTTGGGAGGTAAAGGGAAGAGGATTGTGAGTTCAAAGCTAACTTGGGCAACAGAGTGAGACCTCACTCTTAAAAAATAAAAGAACCTGGTGTTGGGGATTTAGTTCAGTGGTAGAGCGCTTGCCTAGCAAGCACAAGGCCCTGGGTTTGGTCCTCACCCCTGGGGAAAAAATAAATAAATAAAACAACCCCTCCCAACAAAACATACAAGACAACA
Source organism: Nannospalax galili (assembly GCF_000622305.1). Lineage (NCBI taxonomy): Eukaryota > Metazoa > Chordata > Mammalia > Rodentia > Spalacidae > Nannospalax > Nannospalax galili. The sequence goes on from NW_008346683.1 coordinate 7,747,629, forward strand.
AATTCTCCCTTTCCCCCAAATACTCTCCCCCAAATAAAACCCCATAAGCACTAAGAACTGAAATGCAGTATTAACTCCTGCAGTGGGCACAGGGTAGTCTGTCCCTTTCCAGTATTCTTGAAGACTGTCCACTTTTCTTCCCGTTCTAGTGCTGGAATGCAGCCTTTCCTGGGTCATTGCTGCTGACAAATGCAGAATGGTACTCTTCATTGGAAGTTTCTTGAAGCTTATGGGCAGACCAGTGAAGCAGAAAAACTGTTCTTGAGTGTTGAGGACATATTATTGCAGGTAAAGTAAGAAAAATGTAAATCCACAAACTTTATTCCTTTGATGTTTTTCTAGATGCCATTGACCTCAATTCCTCTATAATCTAGTCTACACTAGGGGAGCCATTTGATTTGTTCATCAGAAAGGAAGTTATGATTTTTTGTTGTTGTTGTCGTTTATTTTTATTTTTTTAATCTTTACAAAAACTGAGAATTTCATGCATGCATATAAGGTGTTTTGATCAAATCCATGCCCACTCCCTTCCCTCCAACATTCCCTCCTCTGAAGAGGTAACCCTAAAATCTTTTAAGGATTAGGTACAAGCTCCCAAATACTTTTGACATTTTTGGCCTTTGGAACAGAGTATGTTGCTAACAGGCCCAAGGACATTTTCACTTTTAGCCAAGAAACTGGATAAATTTCTTTGGAGTCTTTTTACCCTAGCTGCCTAGCCAATTCCTACGAAATGGACACCACAGGAAAATTCCAAACACTGAAGGAAAACATCATTTCAAATCCACATAAGCTTTTCCAAAAACATAAAAGTACACATTTCCAAGTTGGTTTTATAAGGACTACAGCAGGAAAGGTGAAAAGTACAAGGGAAGCTTATTACAAGAATAAATGAAATACTTAATTTAAATATTAACAGAGTCAAGCAATGCATAAAAATGATAATAAGTTATACAAAATTCAG
>NW_008346683.1:7749172-7750782 GCF_000622305.1 Nannospalax galili
TTATATGGCAGGTTCATTTTTAGTTTTTTAAGAGTTCTCCACACTGTATTCCATAGAGGCTGCACAAGTTTACAATCCTACCAGCAATGAATGAGCGTTCCCCTTTCTCCACATCCTCGCCAGCATTTGTTATCATTTGTTCTCTTGATCCTAGCCAGTCTGATTGGGGTAAGATGATACCTTAGGATGGTTTTAATTTGCATTTCCCTAATTACTAACAATGTTGAACACTTTTTGAAATGTTTCTTAGCCATCTTTATTTCTTCCTTTGAGAACTCTCTGTTTAGACCTTTAGCCCATCTTTTAATTGGTTATTTGGTTTCTCGATTCTTTGTTTTTTGAGTTCTTTATATAGTCTGGATGTTAAACCTCTGTCAGATGTGTCACTAGTGAAGATTTTTTTCCCATTCTGAGGGTTTTCTCTTCACTTTTTTGATCGTTTCTTTTGCTGTACAGAACTTTTTAGTTTAATGAGGTCCCACTTATTGATTGCTGACCTTAATTCCTGAGCACCTTCTGTCCAATTTAGAAAATACTTTCCAACACCTATCTCTCATAGGTTACTGCCAATATTTTCTTCTAATAATTTCAGAGTTTCCAGTTTCACATTGATGTTTTTGATCCATTTGGAGTTGCTTTTGAGCAAGATGAAAGATAAGGATCTAGTTTCAATCTTCTACAGGTCAAGTTCCAATTTTGCCAGCACCATTTGTTGAGGATTCTCTTTCCTCCACTGTGTTCTTGGCACCTTTGTCAAATATCAGGTGGCTGAAATTGCATGTAGTCAGGTTTGGATCTTCAATGATGTTCCATTGATCTATGTGTTTGTTTTTGTACCAGTACCATGCTCTTTTTATGATTACAGCTCTGTAGTAAGTAATCCCCCCAGCATTGCTCTTTGGGCTCAGGGTTGCTTTGGCCATCCGGGGTCTTTTGTGCCTCCATATGAATTTAAGGATGCATTTTTCTAATTCCGTGAAGTATGTCATGGGGATTTTGATTGGGATTGCATTGAATCTATATATTGCTTTCGGTCAGATGTTCATTTTAACAATATTAATTCTTTCAGTCCATGAACATGGGAGGTCCTTCCATCTCCTTGTGTCTTCCTCAATCTCTTTAATGATTTAAAATTTTCATTGTAGAGATCTTTGGTGTGTTTTGTCAGATTTATTCCAAGATATTTTAATTTTTTTGCAGCAATTGTGAATGGGAGCATTTCCCTGTATTTTTTCTCTAATTGCTTGTTATTGGTATATAGAAAGGATACTGATTTTTGAAGACTGATTTTATAACCTGCCACTGTACTGAAAGTGGTGATCAGTTCTAGGAGTTTTCTGGTGGAACATTTGGGATCTCTTAGGTATAGTATCATATCATCTGCAAAAAGGGATAATTTGAGCTCTTCTTTTCCAATTAGTACTCCTTTAATTTCCTTCTCCTGTCTTACTGCTCTAGCAAGAGTTTCAAGCACTATGTTGAAAAGGAGTGGAGATAGTGGACATCCTTTTCTCCTGATTTCAATGGGAATGCTTCCAGTTTTTCTCCATTTAGAATGATGTTGGCTGTGGGTTTGTTATATATGGCTTTAATTATGTTGAGGTATGTTC
>NW_008346683.1:7750890-7751297 GCF_000622305.1 Nannospalax galili
CAAAGGCCTTCTCTGCATCTATTGAGATGACAAGGTGTTTTTTGTCTTTGAGTCCATTTATATGATTAATGACACTTATTGACTTGTGTATATTGAAACATCCCTGCATCTCTGGGATAAAGCCGACTTGATCATGGTGAATTTTGCACCTGTGTTCATTAAGGGTATGGGTCTATAGTTTTCATTTTTGATTGTGTCTTTACCCGGTTTGGGTATTAGAGTGATGCTGGCTTTATAGAAGGAATTTGGGAGTTCTCCCTCTGTTTCCATCATTTTGAGTGATTTAAGTAGTATTGGTTGGAGGTCTTCTTTAAATGTCTGGTAGAATTCTGCTGCAAATCCATCTGGGCCTGGGCTTTTTTTAGTTGGAAAGTCTTGTATTAGTGTTTTGATTTCCTTATATGGGT
>NW_008346683.1:7751471-7755101 GCF_000622305.1 Nannospalax galili
TTTTTAATGTAGGCACTTAGAGCTATAAACTTCCCTCTTAGGACTGCTTTTAATGTGTCCCAGAGGTTGTGTTGTGTTGTATTGTCCTTTTCGTTGAATTCCAGGCTTTTATTTCTTAATTTCTCCTTTGACCCACTCATTGTTTAGGAGTGTGTTGTTCAATTGCCACGAGTTCATGAATTGACTAGGGCTTCGTCCAGTGTTGATTTTGAGCTTTTTTGCTTTGTGGTCCAATAGAATGCATGGAATTATTTCAATATTTTTATATTTGTTGAGGTTTGTTTTGTGGCCCAGTATGTGGTTAGTCTTTGAAAAAGTTCCATGAGGTGCTGAGTAGAAAGTGTATTTTTAGCCGGGCGTGGTGTGGTGGCACACGCCTTTAATCCCAGCACTCGGGAGGCAGAGGCAGGCAGATCTCTGTGAATTCAAGGCCAGCCTGGTCTACACAGTGAGTTCCAGGACAGCTGGGGCTACAGGGAGACCCTGTTTCAAAAAGAACAGAAAAAAAAGAAAGTGTATTCTTTGGTGTTTGGGTGGAATAATCAAAAGATGTCTGTTAGGTCCATTTAATGTATGGTATCATTTATTTCAGATGTCTCCCTGTTTATTCTTTGTCCAGTTGACCTGTCTAATGGAGAATATTTGTCCGTTGTGTATCTTTGTGTTTGCTTTCTGTAGAAGGACACTAGTTCTAACAATGTGTTTATAATAGTGAAAAAAATGAACAGAAGCATTTTGGGGTAAAAACCCGTCTAGTACGAATTTAACTGTTCCTTTGATCAGATTGAAGTGACCCTCCTTATCTTTCTGATTAGTTTTACTTTGAAGTCTATTTTGTCAGATATTAGAATTGCAACCCCTGCTTGTTTCTTAGTGCTATTTGCTTGGAATATTCTTTTCCATCCTTTTACCTTAAGGTAGTGCCTGTCCTCGAAGGTAAGATGGGTTTCTTGCAGACAGCAAAGAGATGAATTTTGTTTCTTAATCCATTCATTTAGCCTTTTGACTGGGGAGTTCAGTCCATTAATATTTAAGGTTATTATTGAAAGGTGTTTGTTGGTTGTTGTCATTTTGATTATTGTTTGTGTTCTCCGTGTAATTTTGTGTTTCCTAGATTATATCTTTATTTTCTTTCATTGCCCCAAGGTATAGTTGTTTCTCTCTCTGCTCTTTGTATTGCTTCGAGTATTAGTTTTGTATTGGTTGCAGTCATTTTGATTGATGTTTGTGTTCTCTGTCTAACTTTGTGTTTCCTCTATTATACCTTTCTTTTTTTGTTGCTCTGGGGTACAGTTGTTTCTCTCTCTGCTCTCTTTGTATTGTCGAGTATTCTTTGAAGGGCTGATTTTGTGGACATGTATTCCTTCAGGCTATTTGTGTCATGGAAGATTTTTTCTTTCCCCCTCAACTATAATAGACATTTTTGCTGGGTATAGTATTCTGGGCTGGCATCTATTGCCATGGAGAACCGGAAATACCTTTGTCCAGGCTCTTCTGGCTTTCACAGTTTGCATTGATAAGTCAGCTGTAATTCTGATGGGCTTTCCTTTGTATGTGACTTGTTCTTCTTTTGCTGCTTTCAGTGTTCTCTCTCTGTTCTGTACAGTTAGTGTTTTTATTGTGATATGTCGTGGGGAGTTTCTTTTCTGATCCTGTCTATTTGGTGTTCTATGTGCTTCCTGTATTTGTATGGTGATGTCTTAATTTTGGGAAATTCTCTTCTACAATCCTGTTTAAGATCTGGCTAATACCATTAACCTGAAATTCTTCTCCTTCTATGCCTATGATGTGTAAATTTGGTCTTTTTGTGGTGTCCCACATTTCCTGCATATTCCATATATATATATTTTATTTTACGTGTATGCATGTATTGCCTGCATGTAGGTAAGCACACCAGTGTCATGCAGTATGTTGATATTCTGTTTTCCATTTCATTCATTCTGGAGGTGAGGCTTTCCTCTGTTGTTTCAAGTTAGCTTATTGAGTTTTATACCTCCTTCTTCATTTCTGAAGGAAATCTCTGAGTTTTCTTCAATGTTTCTATCTCTTTTGTGAATTCATTCAGAAGTTTATCCCTATCTTATTTTAGCTCTTTGATTTGTTTGTTCATGTGATCCTTAAATTGGTTGAATTCCTTGATCATGTTTATGATTGTTCTTTTAAATTCAGTGTCCTGGGTTATCTCTAGGGGGTTCTCTTTGTAGAACTCTTCTACAGGATTGGTGGCATTTGGTGGGGACATAGTGTTTTGGCTTTCCATTTTATTATTCTTTCATTGTGGTTTTGGCATGTGAATTTCTTTTGTTGTTTATGATTCTGATATGAGAATTAAGGTGAAGTATGCTTCTGTTTGTATTATCCAGGTGCTTAGATCCTTTCTTTATTGGTTATATAAAGGTGGTTGGTACAGGATTCAGGTTCTCTCAGGTTTATTTTGGAGGGAATTGATGGCTTCAGATAAGCTATTCAGGGGTACCCACAGAAGTCCAATTCAGGTTCCAGTCAGGTATACTCAGGCTTCCTTCACCACATGGAGGCAGGATCCAGGCTCTCTCAGGCAGTCCTGTGCATTTTCAACCCTATGCCAGAGGGAGGCCAGAGGGGGGCCAGAACTAGGCACTCTCTGGCAGTTTGCTGAGATCCCAGCCTTAGCCTACCAAAGCGAGATCTGCCCTGGGGCCTTGGGAGGAATCTACTGTCCCAGGTAGGGGGATAGTATGGCACAATTAGGGGAAGCTCACCACCATGTAGAGGCAGGATTTGGGGGCTGTCAGGCTGTCCCCTGGGTTCTCAGGCCCTCTGGTAGTTGGAGGCCAGAGGGAGGCCAGAACCCCATACTCTCTGGTGGTCTGCTGAGCTCCTGGAAGTTATGATCTTAACTGAAGCCCCCAAAGCACAAAAATAACAACACACTGTATAAGTAGAGGGGAATCATTAGAGAATGACCTCCTGAAGATAGGGATCACTTGGAGAGGAAATAAAAAAGGGACCTGCAAGACTGGAGAGATGGCTCTGTGGTTAAGAGAGCTTGTTATGCCAGGCGTGGTGGCGCATTCCTTTAATCCCAGCACTCGGGAGGCAGAGGCAGGCAGATCTCTGTGAGTTCAAGGCCAGACTGGTCTACATAGGGAGTTGCAGGACATTTGGGGCTTCAGGGAGACCCTGTCTCAAAAAGACCAAAAAAATTTTTTTTTCGTTATTTGTATTTTGTGGATATGAGTGTATTGCCTGCATGTAGGTAGGTGCACCCATGTTGTATGGTGCCTGAGAAGATCAGAGGAGGGTGTCGGATACCCTGGAACGGGAGTTACAGATGATTGTTAGCTGCCATGTGGGTGCTGGGAATCGAACCTGGGTCCTCTGCATGAGTAGTCAGTGCTCTGAATTGCTGAGCCAACTCTCCAGCCCCAAGAGAGCTTGTTATTCTTCTAGAGGACCTGATTTCAGATCCCAACACTGATGTCAGGCAGATCCCAACCACCTGTAACTCCAGTTCCAAGGGATCCAATGCCCTCTTCTGGCTGCTTCAGGCTCTTTCACACACATACGTACACACACACACACACACACACACACACACACACACACTGAAGCTAAGCTCACCATGTTTCCAACTTTCCTCTTCCAAAG
>NW_008346683.1:7755426-7772140 GCF_000622305.1 Nannospalax galili
GAACTCACTATGTAGACCAGGCTGGCCTTGAACTCACAGACATCCGCCTGCCTCTGCCTCTTGAGTGTGTACATGCCTTTTTAAAAAAAGGAAATTACAGTGGTAGGCTAATAAAAGACTGGCCAGAGACTTGGTTATAAGTTTCACAAAGACATGAGGGAAGGTTTATTGATTATCTCTACTGATTTTTCTTTTCAGAAATATGAACATTTGATTTTACTGAATATAATGAAAGTTTCACTCATAACATTTCTGTACAAGGTGACATAGAAATAAAGACTGAAAACAGGCCCCTTGAATCTGGCCAGTGTGGGGCGGGGTGGTTCTATGATAACTACTGAGACAGCAAGGCCATACAGAGCTGAGTTTAGAGGTAGGTCCTGAGGAAGGTGGTTGAGGTTCTCTTCCCCCTGGGTAGGCACTAGGAGAGGAGATGGCGTAAACAGCGGACATTTATTTCTCATCGTCCTGGAGACTGGAAGCCCAAGATGAAGATGCCGATAGAGTTGGTGTCTGGGAAGGCTTTGCATCCTGCTTCATAGACAGTCATCTTTTTGCTTTGTTGTCATGTGGAGGAAAGGGTTGAGAGAACCCTGGGGCATCTTTTACCAAGGCACTGATCCCATTCATAAGGGCTCCACAGCTCTAATGTCTCCACCTCCCTGAGGCTTCACTCCTCACACCATCACACTGGGGGTGGATTTCAACAGGAACTTTGAGGGCCCGTGTTCAGTCCATATACCTTTCCTTCTTCCTGTTGATTGAATTGTGGCTATGATGCCTGGGGGAGGAACAGTCATTTTACACTGAGAAGAGTCCTTGGGAGTGGAGTCAAGAAAGGGCATACAATGAGATAGCAGGAGTCCAAATCTCTGACACTGTTGGCCATCTGGCTCCTGACTTACATATGAGAGAAATCAAGTTATCATTAATTTTTGTTACTTATAGCCTAATCCTAACCAATATTTAAGGCAGTCTTACAGGGTAGACTTGAACTTGAGGTAAGATAAAAAGATACAATATTAAGGGGGCATAGTCTAAAGAGAAAGAAGCCCTTTACCCTGGAGTTGGCTTGCCTTTTCTGATGACAGAGCCACGAAGCTTTAAATACCACTGATAAGGAACATTACCCACAGAAATAATGTGTGTCATCCTAAATCTGTAGTGCTTGCTTGGGGCTGGAATGACGTGTAACCTAGAGTTCTGACACTCACATTGCTTGGATTGGACATTAGAGGACTTCACCAACCAGTGTGTTAAAAATTTTTTATTGATTTATTTAAAAAATTATTTGACCTCTGAGCCATCTCTCCAGCCCTCCTGCTTGCCTTCTTTCCTTCCTTCCTTCCTTCCTTCCTTCCTTCCTTCCTTCCTTCCTTCCTTCCTTCCTTCCTTCCTTCCTTATTTCCTTCCTTCCTTCCTTCCTTCCTTCCTTCCTTCCTCCCTCCCTCCCTCCCTCCCTTCCTTCCCTTTTTTATTTGTGTGTGCTCAGGAACTCGTGGGAATCAGATTTTATTTCCTTCTACCACGCAAGTCCCAGGGATTGAACCCAGGCAGATGCCTTTACTTGCTGAGCCATCTCACTGGCTCCTTGCTAATACTGGGGATTGAACTCAAAACCTCATAGGTGCTACTTAAGCTCTCTATCACTGAGCTAAATCTCCCAGCCATCTAATCAGTATGTTCTATGCACTGATAGGGTTTTGAATGAGAAATGGTTTAAGTTAATGTAAAGTAAGTGTCTTGAAATAAATATGCTGGAGCAGTAAGCAGAATTTAAATTCAAGTATCTAACCACAAAGGTGTCAGGCATAAAGTTACCAGCTCTCTGGTCTCATTGAATTCAAGCTGCATTTCCAGACGTTCATTGAATCCTGGATCCCATCTGCCCTGGAACACTTGACACACACAAGGCATGGGCAGGCTATTTAAAAAAATTATTATCGTCAACTAATGGTTTGTGAACAAAGTGCAGGCAAAAGGAAAAGCTATCTTCAGCCACCAAGGTTTGTTCAAAATGGATTCTTAGTTTGACGTTTCTCCCCAAAAGGTATCATCCTAGCCATTTACTTCATAGATATTTAAAATTCCCCAAGGAGTGATGTAATAGGTACAAATTCCTTAAGGTCTGGCAGCTGTCCCTGTCCTCAAGATTGATTCCCTTTGTCATTTTGTACAGAATCAATCCATGACAGAAATGCTCCTCAAAGTGCAGAATGCTATTGGAGAACTATATCTTGAAATTGGGATGACTGAGAAAGGACTCTAATATTTTCAGAAAGCGTGGTCAAATCTGCTGCGGTTTACACTTAGTGGCTTGAAAACCAGCCAGGACTTGGTGAAACAGAAAGGTAGGTGCATGCCTGCAGAGGGCACCCCATCCCTTGCAGAACACAACTCCTAGGCCTGGCCGTAGGAAAGGGAATGGTAGGGTAGAGTCTGTTCTGGCCTTTGGGGAGGTTGCTGGGAGTGTAAAAGCATACCTCTTCCTGACAGACAACCCTTTTAGAATGTCAGAGGCTCTGAAGGTGACCCTCAAAGGAGGAGGCGCAGTACAGTATGGGGCCTTCAGTATTCAACTCTGAAACTAGCCTTTGATGCACGACTTCAGCTTTCTGGGTCACAGTTTACATGTTTGTAAAGTAGGGTAAAAACTGTGTCTGCATTGTATATTGTTGTGAGACTAAAAGTGTTCCTAGGAGGCTGGAAAGCACCCAGAACAGTATCTGGCATGAATTTAAGTATTCATTGATTATTCTCCAGTATTTAATGTTTTGAGGCCACTGTGATACCTTTGGTAAAACAGAGAAAAGAATATTTACTGAATCAAGGTATAGGACAAGCATTTGTAGTTCAAAAATCCAAAATGCTCTAAAATATTTGTTTGCTTTTTTTTGTTTATTTAAGACAGGGTTTTGCTATGCAGCCCAAGCTAGCCTTGAACTAGAGATTCTTCTACCTCAGCCTTCCAAATACAGGAATTACAAGTGTGTAAGCCCATGGCCAGCTAAAAGTTCAAAATTCTGATGGTCAACATGATGCTTAAAAAATTCTGGACTTTAGACTTGGGAGTTTTGGATTCAGAATACTCAGCCACACAGTTTATATAAACACTCCCCAACCCCCAAATCTCCCAAATCTCAAACAAACACTTCTGGTCCCAAGCACTTTGGGTAAGGGGTATTCAACTTCATTAGACAATTCTGCCCTGCTGACTTATAGTCAGACTGAGGATTCTGCACTTTGTTATACTTGTATGGCCATGGCATGGGGTTTTATTGCATAACAAGCCATCCCAAACCTTGGTGGCTGAAAATATCATTTCCTTTTGCCTACACACCTCTGAGTCAGTTGAGGGATTCTCCTGGTCCAGGGTGGGCTCCTCAAGTAAAGGCATGGCTCATGTAAGTATTTGAGACTGGCTGGCAGGCCTGAATGGACTGGCTAAGCTGAGAGCATCACACCTAGGCATTTGGTGGTTGTCTGCCTGGGCTGACAGGTAGCTGGGCCAGTATTGTTCAATCCCAGGAGGACTGCCCAGGTCTGTTTACTTGGAAGTTAGCAGGAGAAAGAGCTGAAGCCTATGTCTGGGCTCAGAGTTGGTACAATGTCCCCTTCCCTGGCATTTGATCAACTACAGGGCCTTGGGGTTGTTATGGATAACATCAAAAGGGGGATTGGATAAGGCTAGTGTGGAGACTTGCAGCTGCTTTTGCAATCTGCCACCATGGATAGAGGACCAAAGGTCCTTTCTAAGGCGCTAATGTCCCCCAGCTATAAATTCACTTTTTTAGTGATATCTACCTAAAGCAAGTTATGCTCACAGTCTCTTTTATCCTTTCCTTTGCCATCTTCTTGCCCCCTTTCACAGGTGAGGAAGCTGCAGGCTAGAGAGATTAAGGAGCATCAACTCCCACAGCTAGTAGATTTGGAGCTATGATGAGGTCTGTCTGACCCCAGAGCCTGTCTCAGTAGCTCTTTGCCATTCAGAATGCTTTCAGACATTTTAGGGGCTGTAATCCTTGATATAGAGCGTCTAACTTCCTGTTACACCGATGTAGGCAGGCCTGGCCCAGGCATGCTGAGGATTTGATGAGCAGGGGAAGACATGGTGGGAACCAGGGACACTTACGTGGGAGCCTGGCCCTGGCCTCTAAGATGGCTGTACAGTTCAGTACTCAGAGCCCTGAGGTGGTCAGCATGCCTGGCTTGGTTTCGAAGTGTAAAACTATACTTGTGATGAGGTCAAAGCTACAAGGGATGGGGTGGGGGTATATCAGGGTCTTAATGAGGTGTCTGTACCATCTGAAACAGATCTATTGGGAACAAATGTAGTTTGAGTTTCTTGACAAGAGTCAGGTGGGGCTTCAGGGTCTGGGAAAATTGATGAAAGATTCTAGCTTGACAAAAAAATCATCCATTCAAAAACATGTTGGTTGACACCTGCCCTGCACCAGATACTGTGCTGAATGCAGAAGGCAGAAGTACCAGCTCTGCTTTCTGAAGGATGTGGCACAATACATGGAATGAAGCCAACACATGGAATGATCACAGGCGCCGTACTAGTCAGAAACAGCTTGCAGCCAAACTTCTGTCTTCGCTCCCAGTTTCAAGGGGTTGAGTCCATGGTCATCTGGTTCTGTTTGGTTCCATTTGGGCCCAAGACAAAGCTGTGTGAACATGTGGCAGTTGGAGTGTATGGAGGAGGCTGTTCACTTCATAACAGCCAGGAAGCAGAAGGGAGCATGACTGTACTAGCAGGCTTCCTCCTTCCTCCTTTATTCACTCTAAGCCCATAGCCTGTCCAATGGTGTTGCTCATAGTCAAGATGGGTCTTATCTCCTTAGTTCATCATCTCTGGAAACACCCTCATAGACACACCCAGACATGGGTCTAGACACTTTGAGGTGTTACTCTCCTAGGTGCTTCTCAATGCAGTTGAGTTGACAGTAAGATTAACAATCATAGGTTATAAGAATGCAGCAGAATGGAGTTAGAGCAAAAGTGTGGAGGGACCCACCTGTGAGAAGTGGGTCAGGGGGCCTCTTTGAGGAGGGGACAATGAAACTAAGACCTGAGACCATTGATCTTCAGGAGCCTCAGGGAACAGTCCTGGCTGAGGGAACCACATATGCAGAGGTGGGGAAGGCTAGGCCTATCTTGAGCTGGAGAGATTCCTCAGTGAAGGGCAGGAAGTGGCTAGACTAGGCTGCAGGCTCTTGGGCCAGCATTTGGATTTTATTCTAAGGGCAAGGAGAAGCCACTGCAGTGTGTTAGGATGAGAGTGATGCCATCTGGTTTCTGTTTTGAGATTGCTTTTGCTGATGTATAAAAAATGGATTCTTCATGGCTGGGCGTGGTGGCACACACCTTTAATCCCAGCACTTGGGAGGCAGAGGCAGGCAGATCTCCAAGGAGTTCCAGGTCAGCTGGGGCTAACCCTTTACAATGAAGTCTGAATTCCATGGCACAGGAAGTTCCAGCCTCTTCTCTGTGCCTCTAGCAGTATTCTACTGATGCTTTCTCAAAACACCACTGCCTTAGTTTGCTAGGGCTTCTCTAACAATGTACCACAGGCTAGGGAGCTTAAGAAGCCTTTTTGCTCTTGCTTCTTGTGCCTGCTTGAAGATGTGAGAGCTTAGCTTCTGCTCCTCCTCCAGCCACCTCTGCCACCTTGCCTCCCTGCCATGATGGACTCTTGCCCCTTTGGAACTGTAAGCTCAAATAAACTCTTCCTTCTATTAAAAAAAAGAAGCCCTTTTCTGACAGTTCTTGAACAGAAATCAGAGGTCAAGGTGTTAGCAGGGCTGACTGCTCCTGAGCCTTCTCCCCTTGATTTGTAGATGACCCCCTTCACCCCCTGTCCTCACATGGTCTTCTGTGTATGGACCCTAATTTCCTCTCCACTGGGATGGAGGCCTAGTGGCTCATTTTGATACCTCTCTAAAGAAACTATCTGTAATAGGGTCACACTCCTAGGTACTAGAGATGAGGACTTCAAGATGTGACTTTTGAAGGAATACAGTTCAGCCCAAAGAGTTATGCTTTTCCCATTCCCACAAGGTATTGCTTAGAAAAACTTCCTGCTTTTAAGGAGTCTGGGTTATTGTCAAAATATAAATTCAACAGAAGAGCAAAATTGTTGAGTCCAGGTGAAGCCTCCTGTTTACTAATTGGTTTGTGGCATGGATTCGTGTGCTTCCTGTATGGCTGTATTATGCTTTCTGTCTCACTGCAGGATGGTACTGCCTGTTTTCTCTAGGATTCGGTTTACCATGGGGATTGCTGGCTTCACTGTATTTGTGTTCTTGCTCTGTTTCTGACTTGCTCATTCACAAAATAGACTTGGGGGGCTGGAGAGATGGCCTAACTGATAAAGTGCCTGCCTTGCATGCACGATGACTTGAATTTGATCCCCAGAACCCATGTAAAAAAGCCAGGCATGGTGGAACATGCTTGTAATCTCAGCACTGGGGGAGCAGAGACAGGTGAATCAAGGTGGCTCTCTAGCCAGCCATACTAGTCTGCTTGTAGAGTTCCAGGCCAGTGAGCAACCTGTCTAAAAAAAAAAAAAAAAAAAAAGGGTGGTATCTAAGGAATGACACCTGAGGCTGTCCTCTGGCCTCCTCATGTATACATACATGCACATATACACACATGTACACACAAAACACACATACTCATGTATGCATACACTCGTGTGCACCTGCACAGACATGAACCATGAACATATACACACACACATGTACACACAAACAGACTCAGTCTTCAGGATCAATCTGTTGTCTTACCACCTTGGCCTTGTGACTACCACACACACATACTGATGCTATACATGAAAACCAACCCTATTCAGTGTAGGTCAGTGGCTAATTCATCCAGAAAAAGCCTGGTTCTTGGCCTCATGAAGTACTGATATTAAATGCTAGGCCCTATGACATTTTGATTCTTTTATGGGAAAAAAAACCCCTTAAGCATTATATTCTTTGTGAACATTTATTCCTGATAGTCAAAGTACTGAATAACCTGGCAATCAGCATCTGAGGATACTTAAAAGAAAACCATATCTTGGAACAGAGGACCCCAACAAATATGCTACTGAAATCTCCAGGTTAGTGAACGACAATCCCCGTGATCAAGCTACCATGAAATACACCGAAGGTGTTCTCATGTAAACATGGGTTCTTTTTCCTTAACTTTCCTTGTTTTCTTTATTAGCTTTTGTTCTTTTCATCAATGTACTTAGGGACTGGTGATGTAACTCAATTAGTAGAATGCTGTCTAGTGTACAAAGCCCTGGGTTCAATTTCCCAGCCCAGTGTTTAAGTTTGGTATGGTTGCATGTTCCTCTAGTCCCAGAACTTGGGAGGTGGAGGCAGGAGGATGAGGAGTTCAAGATCATCCTCAGCTACTTAGGGGGTTCAAGGCCAGCCTGATTAACATCAGACCCTGTCTCAAAGATACATGTTTATGTTTAATCTATATCTGGTACTGAGTCTCTCACCCAGCCAATACTGTTAAGGAAATGCTGAGCGTCAGCATGCCCTCCATCTTAGTAGGTCTCAGCCAGGGTGGTTTTGGGCCCATTGCAGGGCACTTTTGGCAATGTCTGGACATGCTGTTGGTTAACAGGACTGGCAAGAAGATTTTGATAGAGGTCTAGAGGGGAGGTCAGGGATATTACTAGACAGACTACAGTGCACAGGGCAGGCCTATAGTAAGGAATTACCCAGTCTATATCTACAATGCTGATGTTGAAAATAATGCTCTTTGTAGCCCAGGCTGGCCTGAACTCATGATCCTACTACCTCAGCCTCCCAAATGCTGGGATGACAAGTGTGCATCACCATGTTTGGCTACTCTAGATTCCTTATAAAGATTTTGCTGGGGACATGGCAATGTAGCTTAGGGCCAGAGTACTTGCTAACATATACAAGGCCCCCTGCCTCAAAGATCTATACAATATCTTCTGTTTTTTGATTTTTTTGAGACAGGGTCTCTCTGTAACCCCAGCTGTCCTGGAACTCAATATGTAGATCAGGTTGGCCTCAATCTCACAGAGCTCTGCCTGTCTCTGCCTGGGATTAAAAGCATGTACCACTATACCCAGCCTACACCTTCTTCTCATGAGTGATTTTGAGATTCTTTGACTCCACTGTTATAAACTGTTATTTTAATCTTTCTGGACAGATTTTGGATGTTCATGAGAGTTGGTTTTGGTAGCCCAGTGAATGTAGGACATTTACTGTAAACACCCTTCTAGTAAATCACAAGCCTGTGTTTCATTTTCAGGTTGTCTGCTGGAAACACATCTGTTGCAAAACTGAAATTTCAAGAGTGTTTAAATATCAGAAGACGAGAAAAACATGCTAGTTGGAGAAATTATGGAATTGTTAGCAGATTTATTATTTTTTTTACTAGGAAATAATGAAAAGTAAGTTTCTAAGAATTGTTTCAGGAAACATGTCCTCTCCCCCAATCCTCCAGCATCTGAGATCTGCAGTTACTTATTGGGGCTTCTATGTCTCCATTCCTACTTATAAACTTCCCTCCTGAGGGTCTCAACCTGCCGTACTTGTCAGGGTACCATCTAGCAGGTATTCAGCAAGAGTTCTGGGCCAACAGTGTGGAGGCTTTGACAGCAGGTAGGGACACAGGAATCCAGTGCTGTCATTGTGAGTGGCTCCTGTGACCCTGACACCACCTGTGAGCAGGCCTGCTTACTCCAGGGCCTTTGTGAAAGTCTTGGCCATGGCTACTGCCTGTAGGACCCCATCTCACTGTTCTGTGTGTCTATGAGACAAGGCCAGAGCTTACCATACCTCAGGTCATACTGGCTGTTGTCCCTCTCTCTTGGGTAGCCTTTGTTATGAGTGTCTATCCTCAGTTCCCCATACATCTAGGGGTAGAAGAGGGTGGTAGGGACCATCTCGGGACCTGATGTGAGTATGTCTAGGTCTGATTGCCTTTCCTGGCCATGGTGTGGGAGGAGAGTCTTTGTGGAGCCTCAGAGAGCCAAGTGCAGGCTTCTTGGAGCCCAGTGCTGCCCTTTCACAGACAGTCAGCTGACCAAATGAACAGTTAGGGACACTCTCTGTAAATCTTGGTTTTGGAGCAAGGGCTCCCCTCCCCTCCTTGTGCCCAGCCTTGCTTTTGCACCCCAGTCTTTCACTTTCTCCAAGACTTTTCCTCTCAATAGTGACTTCTTCCTTCTTGTGCTCTCAGGAAGAATGTGATACCTGCAACCTATAGTACTTTAGTATAAATCAGCCTTAACTCTTTCTTAATGATGTTTAAAGGACAAAGAGTAAGCCAAATACAGGAGGACCTAGGTAAACTCACAGTGGTGGGTGGTAGTGCTGAGGTAGGTGGTGGGATCTGTCTCACAGGCAGGGTTCAGATTTTGTTTCTGCTGCTGAGTAACAGTGAGAAGTTGGACAGGTGTTTAACATCTTGGGATCTCATCCACTTTCTCTTTGGTGAAGTAAGCAGTAAGAGTATATTCCTTACAGGATTACTGAGGATTAGGGCAGCTGTCACGTGGATAGCTCAGTGGGCCCGGCACGTACTGCAAGTGTGGTGTCCTGAGTGGTGGGTACAGTTATTTTGCTCTGCAGCAGATGGCTGTGGTGGCACTAGACACTGAATAAGCTCCCTCTTACTCATCTTAAGGGCAGTATTTCCTGTAGAGAAGCAAAAAGCTCAGCTGCAGAGTCCTTCCTCTGGTCTAATTGGTCTCCCTGCTCGTCCAGCTTCTACCCAGGCTGCAATGACATTACGATCCTACTGTCCTCTTAATGAAGAGTTTTCAGTATCAAAGTCCAAAGCCTTGGGCCAGAGATTAGCTTATGCCCAAGGCTTGACTAGCATGTGTTAGGCTCTGGCTTTGATCCCCAGCACTGCAGTCAATCAATCATTCAATCAATCAATCAATCAATCAATCAATCAATCAATCAATCAATCAATCAATCATCAGTCAATCAGTCAATCAAGAATGCCTACCTAACATGCATGAGTACTAGGGTTCAATGCCTAGAACCATATACAAACTGGGTGTACTGGTGCATGCCTGTCATCCCAGTACTCAGAAGGTGAGGTGGAGGCAGGAAAATCAGGAATTCAAGGTCATCCTTGGTTATATATGGAGTTTCGAGGCCAGCCTGAGCTACATGAAACTCTACATTTAGAAACAAATGCCCAGAGCCTTAGTGTTATGAGTGGATCCCAGCTTCAGGCTCTAGTCTCCCTCCACCTGTGGGAGAGTTTGAGGCAAGGGCCAGTCTTACTGCTCTTTGTCCTCAGTCCTATTTGTTGAATGGATGTATGCCACCAATGTAAAACTTAATTGAATTTCTGTTTTCTAGATCTGAAAGAAAGCAAGTAACCGAGTATTATAAACAAGTAATAAAAATCAAGGACTAAGGCAGATGCTGTGGTCACCTGTAGGCTTATCAGGAAGCAGCTGAGCATTAGCCTCAGCGATACCGTGTGTAAACTATGTAATTGCTCACATCTGTTTCTTTTATGAGCAGGTGATGTTTTAGCTGCAAACTTTGGTTTAATTATTTAAAAAATGGTTTTATAGCGGGGCATGGTGGTGCCTGCCTTTAATCGCAGCACTCAGGAGGCAGAGGCAGACAGATCTCTGTGAGTTCGAGGCCAGGCTGGTCTCCATTAGCGAATCCAGGCCAGCTGCAGCTACAGGGAAACATTGTCTCAAAAAGACCAAAAAAAAAAAAAAAAAAAGGGTTTTGTTAAACCGGGTATGGTGGCACACACCATTAATCCCAGCACTGGGGAGGCAAAGGCAGGCAGATCTCTGTCTACATAGCAAGTTCCAGACCAGCTGGAGCTACAGGGAGACCCTGTCTCAAAAAGACCAAAAGAAGAAGAAGAAGAAAAAAAAAAACCAAAGCAAAACAAGACAACAAAAAAGGCGTTATTGAAGCAGCTCCTGTTCATATACTTTCATTTTTTTTCAAACCAGTGAGTCATTTGTCTTTTAACTTAAAAAAAACTTTACTGAGAATTTCATACATGCATATAAGGTGTTTTGATAAATCCATGCCCACTCTCTCCCCTCCATCACCTTCCATATTTCCCCATCACTTTTTCCTGCCAACTTCGTGTTTTCTTTTTTTCTCTCTTTCTTTTTCTTTCTTTCTTTCTTTCTTTCTTTCTTTCTTTCTTTCTTTCTTTCTTTCTTTCTTTCTTCTTTCTAAATGGGGCTTTTAACTTCCTTTTATTTTTTGAAGGAAGTTAAAAAGTATTTTACTTATTATTTTTAATGTGTATGAGTATATTGCCCCCATGTATGTAAGTACACCCATGCTGAGCAATGCCCACAGAGGTCAGCATAGGGCATTGGATCCCCTGGAACTGGAGTTACAGATGGTTGTTAGCCACCATGTGGGTGCTGGGAAGCAAACCTGGGTCCTCTACAAGAACAGTCAGTGCTCTTAACCACTGAGCCGTCTAGTCCCTAAAGACGTTTTTAATTACATTCATTTATTGTGTGTGTGTGTATGTGTGTCTGTGTGTCTGTGTATGTATGGGCACACTGGTGTGTCAGCATGCATGTGGAGGTCAGAGGAAAGTGGAGAACACCCAGGGGCTTTCGACAAGGTCACTGGGCCTGGAGGACAGACAGTGGAAGTGTAGGATTCTCTATGACACTGGAATAGAGGACAACCAGAGAGTGCTTTTCCAGACTTGTCCACAAGCTTTACATTTGATTCTTGTACATGGGTTGGTTCTGTCAAAGAAGGCTCTCAGGAAGGGACCCGAGAAGACTGCTGCTTCTTTGGGCAGTCTGGACTCCACAGACAAGGGAATGTAGCAGAAGGCTTTGCACATGAAGCTGCAAGGGAAGCATAGCATGGTCAGAGGGACCTTGATTCTGAGTCTACTTTTAAGGTCTGTGGATATAAAACACAGCTCTCACCTCAATGGGAATATGAAATCATTTATGCTCAAGTCAAATGTGAGTGACCATGGCCTGGAAACACAAATCTCAGGTTGCCCAAATACCATGTTCCAATATTATAATAGTTTCATATAAATTTTTTTCATAATAGAAGAAAGAAAACATTACTGGGGCTGAGGAGATATTTCAGTTGGTAAAGTGCTTGCTGCACAAGAGGGAGTTCAACCCCTAGCATCCACACAAAAAGCCAGGTGCAGCACCTGTAATCCCAGTGCTGGGGAGATGGAGACAAGAGGATCCTTGGAGCTTGCTGGGCAGCAGTCCAGTGGAACTGGTAAGTTCCAGGTCCAGTGAGAGACCCTGTCTCAAAAAATAAGATGGAGAACAGCTGAGGAAGATGCTTGATGTTGACCTCCAAATGCACACGTAAACATGTATGCACATAACATCACACACATGCATACATAGACATGTACCCAGAGAAAAAAAATCTTATATCAAGACATTTAAAAAATACATTGGTGGAAGCATCAGGTAGGTGGCCTGCAGCTGCAGCAAAGTGGGGAAGTCTTTCCTGTAGCCTCAGATGCTCTCTGACAGCATTCTTAACCTTTGGGTTGTTGGAAGCTAGGGAACTGTTTATACTTTCGAAAAAGGATTTTACCTAATAGTGACATTTGACCTGACACAGGATGTTAGGTCAAACACAGAGGTGGGCAATGAATGACTATTTAGGCAGCTAAAGATAGCCCAAGATAATATGACTCCATACCTGTAATATCCAGCTCTCCACAATCACTCTTCTTTTATTTTTTGCATGCATATCTGTGTTCACATGTATGTGGACACGTGTGTGCATGATTACATGTGCACATAGATGTGTGTGCACGTGGAAGCCTGAGGTTGATGCCAGGAGTTTTCCTTGATCACTTTCCACCTCATTCATTGAGGCAGGGTCTCACAGTCAAACCCAGTACTCACTAATTCAAGTAGTCCTATGAATCAGCTTGCTCTGGAGATCTCCTGTCTCCCCCTTCCATGGCTGGAACCCTGCATTTCACATGTGTTTCTTGGGATCTGAGTTCCAGTCCTCACACATGCACTGCAAATGCTTTAACCACTGAGCCATCTTCCCAGTCCCTCATTTAACTTTTATTCAGGCTATCAGCCTTGTAGAATGCTTAACACAGTTGTGGCTTTTTTTTTCTGGTAACTACAGTTCAAAAGCCTTTTGATTTTCTTTAGGAATTTTATTTCCAAATTGCTAGGCATGGTAAAACTGACTACATTTTGGACCATATTGATTCAAAGACTTAGAGCTTCTGTTATCATTGTTTGGCGCCCCTGTAAGGAGGAGTAAATATTCTTTTAAATTGTACCAAAAGTTGACATCATTTCCTGTGGTTTTGGTGAATACTGAGTTTCTTCTTCAATGGTCCTAGTTCAGGGGAGGGGAACTTGCATCATGTTTTAAGGGTGATCTTTAGGGCCATGTTTGCAGGACTCTAGAGGCCTTCTGAGAGAAGGCCTCTACTCTCCACACTTGGCCTTAAGCTTTATTGCCTTGGGATTTAGTCATACCTATGATCTGTTAGCTTATTTTGTAAACAGTTACCATTCTGTGAGTTCTGCCAATGCATGTGGGAATTGAAGAGGAGAGTTGAATGGGGTGGGGAGGGGAGGAGGAGCAGTCTCTGGGCAGTAGCTGGAGACAGGCCCTACCCAGCTGGAAGAGGGTGTAAGTGGCATGAAGGTGGCCACTCACTAGGCCCATGGGATAGGACTTAGGAACTGCCATCCCTGAGTAAGTTGTTCTCCCATGTGTCCATCTAACAGAGACTTCCCAACCCATGGGCATCTGGACAGGGGTGAAGCCCCCTACTGGTCACCTATAGCCTTGGGTAGTTTTATTTATTTCAGTGGCTACACAGAAATCTCATCATAAATGTGTATATATATATATATAATTTTATTGACTTATTTTTATTTTTACCTGTATGAGTGTATTGCCTGCATGTATGTAAGTGCACCCATGTCATGCAATGCCTGTGGAGGTCAGAAGAGGGTATCAGATTCCCCTGAAACTGGAATTATGGATGTTTTTTAGCCATCATGTGGGTGCTGGGAATTGAACCCGGGTCCTCTCTAGGAGCAGTCAGTGCACTTAACCGATAAGCCATCTCCCCAGACCCAGAAATCTCGTCTTCTGTAAATGCCATAGCTAGAGCCATTTTGAAACACTGTCAGGGGTTCTGACAGCTCCTTGCCACAGGACATAATTTGCACATTATTCTACACAAGCTATTTTTCAAACCGGTGCTGATTTTGTCTCTCATCTGAAAGTATGAAACAAGTTTTGATTTTTCAAGACTGGATAAAGGGAGTGCAAGCTAGGTAGTGGGGGCACCTCGGGTGCTGTGAGCACTTCACAGCCAGTCCCCAATGTCCATAGTGCCTGGGCTAAAGAACCCTAGTGTAAGCTGCTTTCCCAGTGTGTGCACGCCATTGTTTAAAAGCAATGGAATATGATTGTTTTCAGCTTAGTCACTTGCTGAACATGAAAAAGGCCCCTGTGTCAGCAGCAGAAGAATCTGTTCTGTGGATGGGTTTAGGAATGTGTGTGTGTGTGTGTGTGTGTGTGTGTGTGTGTGTGTGTGCCTGTGCATAAGCAAATAGTTTTCTTCAAGGCTTCCAGGCTGAGCCATGTGAAGCATTTGATCTAAAAACAGAAAATGCAGATGTGGAAATAGAGAAAATTTATGGCAAAGGCGCTAGTATATCTATTCCGGTCTCTCCATTTACTGTTCTGACATGTAACAGTTTGTGTTTCTCTAGTCTGTCATGGAAGTAAAATATATCCATTTATTTCAGAAAACAGACATCTGTAATAGTGGCAATTGCAGAATTTTATGACATCTCAAGTCTTTACAAAAATAATTCAAATTTGTTGTCTATTTCCAATGTGGTATGATTAGTTCTCTTTAATTCTTTTTTCAGTGCTGAAGTGCGAACCCAGGACTTTGTGCATGATAGGCAAGTACCTCACCACTGAGCTACAGCCCCAGATCTGACTAAATATTTTTCCTGTAAGGAGTCATTTCTTGTCACCATTCATGGTGGCCGTTGAAATGGTGGTGTCCACTTCTTGTCATCCTTAATTCTCCTTCTACTGATTGACACTGACTTGTTTAACATAAGGTTCACTTCTGGCTCTCAGGAACATGGTAGATAATTAAATCAACTGTTAATTTAAGTTTATTGTGCTTTTTGCTTCAGTTGGTGACTGTGAGTGCAGACCATAGCTTCAGGACATCATGACAAGTGTGTTGGGAGGGAAAACAGACTAGTTCTGGAAAACTTTGAATTAGTTGTCCTTCGATATATAAGATGTACTTTTAGTTTTCCTATTTTATGGACATTTTCTATCTAAAGGAAATGTCCTTGTTCTAGTTTGTTCTTCATTGCTGTGACAAAATACTCTGACCACTACCAACTTGGGGAGGAAAGGGTTTATTCAGCTTACAACTCTCAGGTCACAGTTCATCAGGGAGCCCAAGGTAGGAACTCAGGGCAGGAACCTGGAAGCAGGAGCTGGAGCACAGGCCATGGAGGAATGCTGCTTACTGGCTTGCTCCCCGGCCCCTGCTCAGCCTGCTTTCTTATGCAACACAGGCCCACTGCCAAGTGTGGCACCACCCACAGTGGGCTGGGCCCTCCCACATCACTCATCAAGAAGATGCCCCTCAGACATGGCCATAGGCCGGTCCAATAGAGGCAATTCCCCAATTGAGGCTCCCTCAACCCAGGTGTGTCAAGTTGACACTAAAGCTATCCAGCACAGTGCTCAAGTAAACTTCATAAAATAAGCCAGAGCCACACACAGTTGGGTCTCATTACCATTTGTCACTTTGAAAGAAGTCTTAGGCCTTCTTAGTAAAGGGTTACTGAACACAAGCCATGTGAGCAGTTCTTTTTGAAGTTGACAGCTATGCATGTTTTCATCAGAGGAAGAGAGAAGAACTGTGAGATACAGAGAGTTTCAGCAAGCCTGTATTTTTAGAGCTTTATACATCGTACTATATGTAATGGCAAGGTTATATTATCTTACTGACCAGTTTGTGGGGAGGAGGACATGAGGAGGATGTAGGAGAATTCTGCTAGGCCACAGGCCTCCGAGGCCAGGGCAAGGACTTGGGATGTTAGCATCAGAGCAATGGAAAGTCAGGGTAGGTAAGTATTATAAAGAGTCATTCCCCTAGCCCAGCCTTCACAGAAGATCTCCAACTTAATAGTTCCAACTAATATTGTGAGTCAGAGTCCCCACACAGCTCAAAGGACTCTTTCTCAGCTACTCTTACATCTTTCTACTGTGTACATTTTGACCTCTCAGACTGAGAATTCCCAGGGCCAGGGGATTTATCATTTATTCTTTCTGCCTTCAAAGCACTAGAGAACACTAGCTATATGTAAGTGCTCTGACAATGATGTGTGCTAAGGCCGTAGATAAACAGGCCCTTCCTGGATGATTCACACAGTGGGCCTTGAGTTATTCCGTAGAAGTGATGGCACTGCTCCAAGCTAACAATATGGAAAGAAGCAACTCAAATAGTACTTTAACCTATGGAAGGCTGAGTGTCCTGGCATCTTCCTCAGTATTTTTATATAGATCAACACGTTGAATACAGTCTAGTCTTCAACATGGTGTGAAAATAGGGGGCTTCCAAGGATCTTAGAAGGTGACTATGACTAGTAATAATCAGATATATAGAGATTAGAGATGCATGTGCA
>NW_008346683.1:7772317-7784845 GCF_000622305.1 Nannospalax galili
CTTGTTCAATTTTATATCTTATATAGGGTTTATACTGAGTACAATAATGCATAACTGTATTAATTCAACACTGTGAACCTAAAAATTTACAGCCAATTTTGAAAGAGATGCATCTTTGTTCTGGAAACTGTTATTGACTATGTCAATGCTGTTGTAATGAAATGCTTCTACTAATTATGTGGTTATTAAATAAATTAAAAAAAGAAAATAGGGGGCTTCTAGTAAGCTTTGGTAAGACAAGTTATAAACACCATTTTTTTTGGTCTTTTTGAGACAGGGTCTCCCTGTAGCCCCAGCTGACCTGAAACTCACTATGTAGACCAGGCTGGCCTTGAACTCACAGAGATTCGTCTGCCTCTGCCTCTTGAGTACTGAGATTAAAGGCATGTGCCACTGCGTCCGGCTATAAACACCAACTTTTTATCTCTGAGAGTAAAGTTTAAGTGTTAAGATATGGCATCTGCTAGGTGACAGTTCCTACATTTTGCTTTTTCTGAATGCTTCACTGAGGCTTTTATTTCCTAAATGAAATATCTTCCTGCTCATATATCCTTCATAGCTCATTTCCTCTCAACTCTGATCCAGTTTCAAGTACAAACTTAAACACAATCAAACTGCTAATCCTAGAGATTTCAGTAGGAATGCCAACTATGAAACGAGGCCTATTGTGATCTATGTGCCAAGCTCCCTCTGGCAGGAACAGTCTCCTTGCCCTTCTTTGATAAGTACTTTAAATTCACTATTGAGAAACCATTTCAGTGGGAGAAAAGAATAGAAATGTGGTTTTTCATTCTCCATTGTATCAAGCTGAGCTCTGTAATGAATTGCTTATTTTGGATGAAGGATGATAGATGAACATAATGTTACTTCCCTCCCACTGGGATTCTTTCCAAAAAGAAATGCCAACCCCCTGGATCAAGTTCAGAAGGAAGAAATTAATGATATCAGTGGGTGACTCTCAGCAGGGAGAGTCAGTCTCTTTTCTTAATATAATTTGAAAATGCTCACCGTGGCCAGAACCCTCTTACTATAGCAGTGGATCCCTTAACCCAGAAGTTAAGTAAGTAACCCAGACAAACTTTACATTTTGGCTTTAACTTAGATATAAATGCCTATTCTTCCCCCAAACTGTTAAGTGTTGTGCGAAGATCTCTGTCCCCTTTTAAAAGTGGACCTGTTGTGGTTGGGCATGGTGGCATACACCTTTAATCCTAGCACTCAGAGGAAGAGGCAGGTGGATTTCTGTGAGATCCAGTCCAGCCTGGTCTACATAAAGAGTTCCAAGCCAGCTAGGGCTACAGGGAGACCCTGTTTCAAAACGAAACAAAAACCCAGAAAAAAACAAAAAATAAAACAAAATCTGAATGCATGAACTGGAATTGAATGTTACCTTTCTCAAAATGCATCATCTACAATTTCTAGTTTTGGTTTCTGAAGAATTGTTTGGTCTGTGCATAAGATCCTTCTAGACTACCATCCGTCTCTTATGGTCCTCTTGCCTGCTCACACTTTGAAATAATTAATTGTGTTAGTATCTCATGGTATTGAACCTTTCTAAACCTAGTTTTCATAGAAAGCAACTCTTTCTTTTCAAGTCTTATTAGTTTGTATTGTACTTAATTAACTTACTTAATGAGACTAATGAGCCTGGTTGATTCTGGATCATGCTAGTACCCAGCTGTTGGGGACAGAAGGGTCCCTGTGGAGAAGGGCTACTAGCTGCAGTCATTGAGTATGCCTTGGTGATAGAGAATATGCTTTACAGAGGAAACAGAGGGCCATGGTTAATTAAGCAAGCCAGTTTATTTGTGTTAACAGAGCTGCTTTTTTTTTTTTACTTGTTTTATAGGGTTAATATTTCTAACAGATTATAAATTTGCAAATACTCTTGGTGATAGGAAAATGTCAATTAGCCTTTATAAGCTTAGACAACTTTCAAAGCTGGAAGGGACTCTCATGTTCTTTGAGTGAATTCTGAAGCCTAGGAAGTAACAGATGTGTCAGGCACATTTGATCAGAGAATTGAATGAATTCGACATTATAATTATAAAGTCTCATAAAGACCAAGCGATATCCTCGCAACTAATAAGTGGGAGCCATGGTGGCAGCTGGTAGTCTGACCATAAATTTCAAGCTCTGTCAGTGGTGATGAGGACAGAGGCATAGCACAACCCTGACACCCTCAGCAGCCTGAAGAGTTCCCTTAATCTTTTAGGGACCATCACTCAAGCAAACACAGGATTCATGGGTTTGGTGCAGAAAAGAATTTCAAGATTAGCCAGTGTAAAGCAGAGTTGAGATTTTACCAAAAAATTATTTTAATATAGACTTTAAGCATAACATGAGGATTAAGAGAAAGAGACATGTTTAGAAAGAAAGACATACATGAAGACTTTTCAAAGAAGAGCTGAAATTTATTAAAAGACTTTTTTTTTGTCTTTTTGAAGCAGGGTCTCCCTGTAGCCCCAGCTGTCCTGGAACTCACTATGTAGACCAGGCTGGCCTTGAACTCACAGAGATCCACCTGCCTCTGCCTTCCAAGTGCTGGGACTACAGGCATGCGCCACCACATCCAGCTCATAAAAGACATTTTTAACATAGTTTTAAGCAAGGTTTCTGGTCATGGGGGTGTGGAGGAGGAGTGGTGTGGTGGATGAAGGGTGTGGTGGGAGTAGGGATGACAAAGAGGCATTCAGGAAGAAAGCATGGGTGTGGGCTTCTCTAAGAGAGTAGCATGTCACTGTCTTTATGATAGTCATATATACCATTGGTGAATTTCAAGCTAGTTATCTTCAAAGAATTGCCAAGAAAACTAAAATGATATCACAGCATTGTTCTTGAGGGGCACCTGACAGGCTTACAGTTGACAAGATCACAGGTGTGCTGGAAGGTAGAGTATCTGCTTTGTAAACAAAGTTAATAGTCTTGCTTGAAAATTTGAAAATAATCTGGGGAAAGGAATGAGACTGTATCCAAGTTCATGTACATTTAAGCCTTAAGTCTGGGTCATTGCTATTGATATTTTATGCTAAAAATATAAAATATATCTATATGAGAGGAATCATTTCTTCATCAGTGACCTTCAAAGCAAATGTTAATTGTGTTGGAATTCTTGCTCTCAGTTGGTGCGAGTCTTCAACCAGACTCCAGGGTGAGGGACTCCTATGGTTTGAAAGTTTATTGGGGAGACAAGCCATAAAGACTTGCAGTCCAAGATGTCCTACTCAGACTTTTCAGCACTGTAACAAGTATTGAAGAGAACCAACGTAAAGAGGAAAGATTTGTTTCAGCTCATGAGTTATGAGTTAGGAGATTTCATTCCATAGTTGCCTTGTTCCATTGCTGTGGGCCCGTGGTAAGCGTATTGGTATTGGGCAGGTGTGGTGGAGAAAAGCTATTCACTCCTGGCAGCCAGGAATCAGAGAGACTGATAGGAAATGATCAGGGACACATTATGCCTTGCAAAGGCATGTCCCTAGTGACCCACTTTTCCCAGCCAGCCTCCTCTATCTTCTAGTTTCTACCACCTCCTAATAATTCCATTAAATGATAAATTCATCAGTGGATGATTAGTTTGGAGCCCTCATGATCTACTCCTCAATAATGCCACCAGCTGGGAACCAAGTCTTCAACATGTGAATCTTTTGAGGAGTATATCATATTCAGGTCATAACAGAATGTGATACGAACTGTGACAGACATGGGGAGGATGCGGGGAAGTGCATAAAAGGCAACAGGACTTCCTAGAGAATGTGTTTAGGGCAGAGTCCCTATAGGTACCTGCTGAAGAAGGTCAGGAAGGCATTTTAAGCAAGAAGAATCAGCATGAGCAAAGGCAGGAAGGGTGAGTAGGGCAGTATGAACTGGAATGGGAGGGTTAGGGATGACGATGGAGGAGTGGAGAAAGTTGAGAGCATGGAAAAACCTTACCACTGTTCCAATTTGACTATGAAATGTCCTGCAGAGAGGATTAAAGTCTAGGTCCCCAGATGGTGGTACAATTTTGGAAGGTTCTGGAAACTTTAGGAGGTAGGGCCTAGGTCACTAAGGCAGGTCTTTAGGAGTCTCTTTTCTTGGCCTCTCTCCCTTTCTCGCTTTCTCCCCACCTCCTATCTACCATGATGTGAGCTCCTTCACCAAACCTTCCCTGCTATGATAGATGGAAGTCATGAGCCTAAATAAATGCTTGCTTAAGCTGTTTATGTCAGATATTTTCTTATAACCATAAGAAAACTAATACTTCTACCATGTTCTCCCACATGGTTAGGCAGAGGAACTTCTGAAGGATTTCCAACACTAAGGGGTGTTGAGTAGATGTGTGTTTCAGACATAACATGCTGGTTGGTATATAGAATTTGTTGAGAGGAGGCTGGTTAAACTATGGTTAAACTATGACAGATATAGTAGAAATAGGGAAAAAGGGTTGCATTTGAGGTTTAATAGGGGAATTCAAAAACACTTTGAGGGGCCAGGCATGGTGGTACACACCTTTAATTACAGCACTCAGGAGTCAGAGGCAGGTGGATCTCTGTGAGTTTGAGGTCAGCCTGGTCTTTATTATGAGTTCAGGTCAGCCAGAGCTACACAGTGAGTCTTTTTGTCTTGGTTTGATGGAGGATGGGGACCAAGGTGTAAGTTGTGGTAAGAGTTCATGAAGTAATGGGAAAGATGATGGAGGGTGACTGCCAGTTGTTTTTTAAAAATATTTATTATTTTTATTTTATGTGTATGAGTGTAATGATGCCTGCATGTAGGTGGGTGCACCCATGTTGTGCAATGCCCATGGAGGACAGAAGAGGGAATCAGATTCCCTGGAACTGGAGTTTTGAACAGTTGTTAGCTGTCACGTGGGTGCTGGGAACTGAACCCGATGCCCTTAACCACTGAGCCATCTCTCCAGCCCCCAAATTCTTCTAGCCTTTATTCTACTGAATCCCGTCCTTCTTGCCTCACATAGTATTTGCTGTTATCTCTAGGTATACTTCGGTAATGCCAGTCCTGCATGCAAGCTGTTTGCTTCCCAGGCTCACACTGATGGTGCAGACAGTGGTCAAAGGGCAATAGTGACACCACAGGTATATTACTGGAGGTCTTCAGGAAGCTTGCCTGAATGAGCCTGACACTCAATGGATACCACCAACAAAGAACTCATGGGGGCTAAAATTGGATGGGTGAGATCTGGAGAGATGGCTCAGTGGTTAAGAGCACAGACTGCTCTTACAGAGGAGCTGGGTTCAGTTCACAGCACTCACATGATGGCTAACAACTTCCAGTCCAGAGAAAGCTATCCTTAAACAAAGATTGCAATTGGGTATTTTCTGGGCTCTCAATTTCTGCCCTTAAAAAAAACAAAAAAAAAAAAAAACAGAGGTTGTGATGAGGGAGTGGTCATTCCCTGGATCTCCATTCATGAGACTGTCCCCTGATCTGGCACTGAAGGATCTGGTTACAAGTGTCAGACGCAGGCTGGAGAGAGCACAGGCTGCTCTTGCAGAGGACCTGGGTTCAATTCCCAGCACCTACATGGTGACTAACAACTGTCTGTAACTCCAGTTCCAGGGAATCTGTTGCCCTCTTCTGACCTCTTAAAATCCCAGTGCTCAGGAGGTGGAGGCAGGAGGATCAGAAGTTCAGGGTCATCCTTGGTTACACAGAGAGTTTGAGGCCAGCCTAGGCTACATTAGATTCAGCTTTTGGGAGGGACTCCCTTTGTATAAAACCTTGCTTTTTCTACAGAAAAAATGTTTTTGTAAGAAGCTTGTGTGTGAGGGGCTGGACAGATGGCTCAGCGGTTAAGAGCACTGACTGCTTTTGCAGAGGACCTGGGTTTGATTCCTAGCACCCACATGGTGGCTACGAACTGTCCTTAACTCCAGTTCCAGGGGAATCTGAAGCCCTCTTCTGACCTCCGAGGCATTGCACGACACGGGTGCACTCACATACATGCAGGCAATACACTCATACACATAAAAAAATAGAAAAATAAAAAAAGCTTGTGTGTGTACATGTTTATGTAGATGTGTGCATATCTGTGCATGCATGTATGCATGCATGTGGAAGACCAGAGGCTGATATTAGGTGTCTTCTTCAGTCATTCTTCACTTTATTTTTACTCTCTGAACCTCGTGCTCACTAATTTGAATAGGATTCACCTGTCTTTGCCTCCCCAACACTGGGATTATAGATGTGCATGTACTCAGCTTTTAAAAAATTTTATTGTTTTTATTTTATGGGTATGGGTGTATTGCCTGTAACTGCACCTGTGTTGTGCAATGCCCAGAAGAAGGCACAGGATTTCTCCAGAACTGAAGTTACAGACAGTTGTTAGCCACTGTGTAGGTGGCTGGTAATTGAACCCATGTCCTCTGTAAGAACAGCCAGTGCTTTTAACTGCTGAGCCATCTCTCTAACCCAGTACTCAGCTTTTTACATGGATACCGGAGAGCCAAACTCAGGTCCTCATGCTTGCATGGCTAGTACTTTACTGACTGAGTCATCTTCTCAGCTCCTGAATGTTTTCTTTTTAATGTTAAACACTTAAAGAGAGACCAGGAAAAAGTGCTCCTAAAAATCTGAGAAGAGCCTTTTAGAAGAGTTAGTGAGACTTTGCCTCTTAGTCCCATCTGCAGTTCATATTCTTGTAGAAGTGTCTCCATCCAGAAGTACAAGGCAGACAGTTCCTTCTTAGATGTATTATTACTTTACTAAAAATTTGATTACATTTATCTGTGTGTGTGTGTGTGTGTGTGTGTGCTCATGCCATGGGTGCATGTGGAGGTCAGAGGACAACTTGTGGGAATTGGTTCTCTCCCTCTACCTGCTGGACTGGGAATGAACTCAGGTTCTCAGGCTTGGTGGCAAGTGACTTCACCTGCCGAGCCACCTCACCAGTCCTATTATTATTTTAAATGTCCTAAGTGAAGTGGCGGGTGGGGGGCAGATAGAGTTATGTCTGGGATCCTGAGGACTGAGAATCCCAACTGAACTATTTCTGGATTTGCGGACATCACTGCCTCAGTTTTCTTACTGGCCAGAAGGGGATAATAATGTCTGCCCCTAGGATTATTCTGAGAATTTAATGAGATAAAAAAAGCAACAGAAATAAGTTAAAATGTTAGGCTCCCTCCCCATCCACAGCAGTGGTCAGCTATGGGAGGAAGCTCAGAAATTTCTCAGCAATTCCCATTAACTCATGTTGGTTGTCTTCGTTTCCTGGGTCAAGAGGACTAACCAGGCTCAGCCAGTTGGTACCAGCTCCAAGGAAAGGTGGAGTGGTGTAGGGCTAGGTTGAGACAAGGATGCCTGTTCCAGGAAGCTTACTTGATGCTTCAAATGAAAGAATCAGATTGTGTCCAAGAATGTTCTGAGGTCAAAACTATAGGTATGAATCTACCGTGTCATAGGGGAAAGGCCTTGGGGGTCAAGGTTCTGGCTGGGAAGAAACCTGGGGAACAGGGTGTGAAGCAGTGTGTGCAGAAGGCCCAGAAGCCGCTCCTGTGAAAATTCAACACCTCTCAAAGAGCTTCCTTGAAGGGTGAACAGAATCTGGACACACGTGGCCAGAGAATCTCTTCCAGTGAGTTCTGTCTTGCCAGCTACATGGTTTCTCCATGTTCCCCTTTAAGGCCAGTTAAAGTCAAGGTAACTGGGCCATTACAAACGAGTAATTTACATGGGTATTCTACTCATCTAGATCGGGCAGCTGGGAATATCACAGGGAGTTATGAAAATAATTCAAGACCGAGGACAGAGCTGTGATGGCTAAGCAGACCCAAAACTCCCTATCAGATTGTTAGAAAAAGCTGCAGCAGTCTGGGACATGGACTGTGACTTATGAGCAGAGTTGTGGAAAGAAGAATGCAAGCAGGGTCAGATGCTGCTCAGGACAGACTGGAGTGGGGAGAGCAATCCAGTGCAGCAGTCAAGGGCAGGCTTCAGTGTTCTCATCTGTAAGATGTGCAGAATGGACATGCACTGAAAACTCTTTGGAAGGGCACACTGGAAACCAGTGTCACTGGTTACAGATGGCACAGGGAAGGGAGACACTTTTCCCTTCACATTTGGGTACATTTTCATTTCAGAACCATGTAGATGTGTGTCCTAGGAAAAAGAATAAATTATATAGATGTGTGTTATTGTTAACACAGGACCCAGCCATGTGTCCATTTCTGTGACCTTCGTATCTGCAGCAGTCTCTTAACACATTTCCAGGTCACTGTCTACTGGCACGAGCCTTACACTGCATTTATAAATTCAGCCCTTAAATCAGCAGTCCTGGAAACGGCCACAATGAATAAACAAGTACCATTTGAAAATCAGATTTAAAATGAATTTAACTTTTAACATATTTTAGAGAATTAGTATTAACAGTGGCACCTGGCAAAAGTTTTTTTTTCCTTTGGAAAGAAAATTAAGCCCATAAAGAAGTTTGAAAAATGGTACAATGAACCACCGTAGAAATATTCACCAACTTTTAACATTTTGCTGCATTTGTATTCTAACACATACTTCTGAATCATTGAAAGTTAGTTGCAGACATGGCAGTGTTTTCTCTACATACTTCCACATATGTCTTCTGGGCACAAGGATATTCCATGATCTAACCACAATGCAATAATCAAATTAGAAAATTTAACTATAAGACTTGTATTTATTGTATGTCCTACATTCAAAATCCCCTATATTCTATTCTAGTATTGTAGTAATGTCAGTTGTAACTTCTTACTTTTTTTTTAGGAAAGGGCAGGGGATCGAGCAATATAACATTAACTATACCTTAGCTTTTTACTTTTAGATTGAGAATCCTTTTCAGGATGTGTGTGTGTGTGTGTGTGTGTGTGTGTGTGTGTGTGTGTGTATGTGATGGAATTCAGGGCCTCTCCTATGCTAGGCAAGGACTCTGTTACTGAGACTGCGTCTCCAGACTCTACTGAGGATCTGTTGGTTGGATCTTTTAGCTTAGGGTATTTGCCTAGTTGTCTTAAGAAAATTTCTCATTAAAATTT
Source organism: Nannospalax galili (assembly GCF_000622305.1). Lineage (NCBI taxonomy): Eukaryota > Metazoa > Chordata > Mammalia > Rodentia > Spalacidae > Nannospalax > Nannospalax galili. Next base: position 7,781,323 of record NW_008346683.1, read on the forward strand.
TTTTTAAGTTATTTTAATTTTTTGTGTATGAGTGTATTGCCTGCATGTGCGTAAGTGCACCTGTGTTGTGCAGAAGAGGGGTCAGAAGAGGGTGTCGGATTCCCCTTTACAGATGGTTGTTAGCTGCCATGTGGGTGGCTGGGAATCAGAGATTCCTCTGCAAGAGCAGCCAGTGCTCCTAACTACTGAGCCATCTCTCCAGCCCCCGATGTTTTCTTTTTCTGTTTGTTTTGGGTGTTTCTTTCTTTCTTTCTTTCTTTTTTTTTTTTTACAGGATCTCCATCTGGCCTGGAACTCATTATGTAGACCAGGTTGGCCTTGATCTGACGGAGATCTGCCTGCCTCTGCCTGCCGAATGCTGGGATTAAAAGGGTGAGCCACCACACCTGGCTTGATCTTTTCATTTTTGAAGAGTGTTAAGTCAGCTTTGGCCTTCTCCTTAGGTCCAATGTCCTTTGATTTGTATCTGTCTGTTTCTTCACCACAAGACTCAGATTTTTGGCAGGGTATTATAACATGATATTCTAACATCACCTTTATAAATGTTTTTAATTTTCTTTTAAATATATGAAATTAGTAATCTGAAAACATTCAAACTTTTTTCCCCCATCTATCCAGCAGGCCAACTATTGGCAAGTAACTTCTGCCATCATGCCATGATGGAAGCAGTGGGCTATTTGTATAGGTCACTTGATTTAAGGGCGACTCATCTGAGATCTTCCCATGCATCAATCCGGGGGATCCTGCTGTGAGTTTCTGTTGCATGTCTTGAAAAGAAATATATTTCTGATTATTCATGTTATGTGTACAGCCTCTTGACACTTTTTGAACTTTTGTAGGCTTCTAAGGGAAATCCAGCGGCTTTGGGGCAGGAGAGGTTTGCCTCAAGGCATGAGCCAGCAATATCTTGAGGGTCCTAGGAATGACTTTTCATTATGGGAACACTTGCTTAAGTTAAACTATCACAGCGCTCAGAGTTCTGACATGGTAAACTCTGCAATGTGTGTGAATGTAGGTAAGTTACAGAGTGCTAAAATCATGGAGCCAGCTCCTCCCATTTCAGAGAAATCAAAATGTGCTCCTGGCAAAGGGAAAAAGCTCTCAACTCCAATTCTGGACCTGTCTGCTGGGGAGAAGTCCCAACCAAAACCACAAAATGCTCCAGTATGGAATGGTCCAAGGAAGCAAGCACCAAAGAAAAAGAATGACTGTTCTTTGAAGATTTTACCCCTGGATGAAAAGAATGGCTTAGTAAGGCTTTCAAGGCAAATGATTTTTTCTGCTAACAGTGAGAGCAGAGAAGGCCTAATCACTTCACTTTACCATCAACCTGTGCCAGTGTCTCTTAGTGCAAATAATCCCTGGGAATCCATATCGGAGCTCATATCAGAAAAGTGGCTTTTTCATAGCCCACACTATTATCTTAATCCTCAAAAGTCCATGTTTCAGAGACTTCAAATGACACTAATAAAGAATAAAAATTACTTTGAGCTCTTTTGTATTCGTTTTCCCCTTTATTTTAATAAAGTTTGTGTGTGTGTGTGTGTGTGTGTGTGTGTGTGTGTGTGTAAGCCAGACACTGTTTCTTCCTCAATGACTTTCCTTCTTATTTCTTGAGACAAGGTCTCACTGAACTTGGAGCTCACTGATTCAGCTAGACTGACTAGGCCGTGAGCTCCAGAGATCGTCCTGTGTCCATCCTTTCCAGTGCAGGGGTCACAGGAGCAGGCTGCCATACCTGGTGTGTTGCAGAGTGCTGGAGATCAAACAGGTTCTCACTCATGCACGGCAAGCTCTTTACCCACTGATCTGTCTCCTCAACCCCCTATTTTGGACTCTTTAATTGGCTCTTCTAAGACACTTAGGAGTGATAATTATCAAGATTTGGGGGTTCAGTTTTTTTTTGTACATTATAATATTGTGACTGATTCTAGTTCAAAAGAACAGGTCTTAAATAATTAACATTTTTGCAGTAAATAGGGCAATGTTGATCTCTCAGGATCTAATAGTCTAAGAAAATATATAGAAGCAATTTCATTATAGTTCTGTTATTTTTACATTTCTATAGTTCATGTAATTTGAATTTATAAGTTTTTCATCTAGACAGAATTGGAGGTGGTTATCACCAAAATTTTTATTAATATAAATAAGTTAGGAATTGAAATGCTCTGAAGTTGTAATCTTAAAGTACTTGAGCTCGTGGATTTGATATCGTATCTCTGATTTTGAACCTTTTATTATCCTCCATTTTATCAGTGATTTGTAAAACATTAACCATTAACTGTTAAGGAACGTTTTCTAGCTACCTTCATCCCTAGTCTACCTTCTAAAAGCCCCAGAAGGGACTCAGTGGTGTGACTTTAGACAAGCTATTTCAATTCTGTTGTGCCTCAGTTTCCTTATCTAAAACGAGAGAAATGGCACTAATTTTTTTCAAGCTACCAATAAGATCGCGTGAGATATATACATGCTAAGTCTTCCATTGATGGCAGTTACTGTCAGGAGCTAGCCTAGATGCTATCTTTCTTCAAGAAACATCTTCTGACCCCTCTCCTCTAGTCCACAGCTTAAGCATGCACTAATGCCCCTGTTATTTGTCTTATGCTGTGCCCCATCTATTTCACATATGCAAACAATTCCCTATATTTCACCTCCCACCCTGCTTAATGGTCGCAGCCATAGAGTAATCTGGGAATTCCTTGGGACCCAGTGATTCTCAGGCAGGTCCTGGGTGGGTGACGTCAGCTGCAGGAGCCAAGTGTGACTCAGTGCACAGAGAAATGGCGCCTGGTGGGTAGGTTACTGTTTGTCATTGGTGGAACCACAAGGTATGGAACAGGTGCAGCTGAGTCTGTGAGCTGAGCAGGACCCGTGCTGTGAGCGTGCCCACAGGACCCCTGTGGAGGTGGAAATCTAGGATGGAGCACTGACTTTCCAGGCAGTGCACCCTCAGGGAAATATGAGCGTAGTTTATCCTTATTCAAGGGCTGGGATCTTCCAGCTGACATTAGCCGTTGTGTGGGTCTCGGTTCAGCCGTTCCTGAAAGGGCAGGCCTGGATACCTGCAAGCTGAGCGATAGGGCCGTCCCAGACTGGCACTCGAGACCCAGGAAAGGTCTAGACTGCAGAAGCCATTGACGTGGAGTGAGGTCACCCTCCAGAGTTGGCACTAGATCAGAGATGGGGTTTGGGCACATCATTCGTGCGCCTAGAGCTGGGGACCGCCATGAAAGGGAGGAAAAAGATGGAGCGGAATCCCAAGGGCTCCAGGGTCGGCGACGACTCATCGCGTTCTGTGTGGCTTCTGCACCACTGCGTAACCGCTCCCACGCGCGGGGTCAGGAAGTGACTGCAGCAGGTCGGGCAGCAGCTGGCCGGCTCGGGCTAGCTCCTGCAGCTGGGCTAGCTTCTGACTCCACCCCGGCCCCTAACCCCGCCCCCGTCCGCTCCGAGCCCCGCCCAGGCCCGTGGCCCCGCCCTGACTCCGCCCCATGGGTGCTGGAGGCCCGGCCGCGCCGCCACG
>NW_008346683.1:7784996-7786445 GCF_000622305.1 Nannospalax galili
GCTGCGGAGCGCCGGTGGGGCTGCGGCCCGGGGGCGGCCACGCGCGGGCCTCGCTCGGTCCCTGTGCTCGGCGTCGGGGTCCGCCGTGGACATGAAGCACTACCTGTGGGAGCGCTACCGGGAGGCGAAGAGAAGCACGGACGGTGAGTGCGCCTGCGCCCCGCGCCTGCCCCGGCTCCCACCCGGGCTGCTGGGCCCTTCCCGTCCGGGTCCGCCAGGCCTTGCAGCCCACCCGGGGTCACGGCGTCGTGACCCTTGGTCCCCGCGAAAAAGTGAGACTCCAGAAACTTCACAACTCTTCCTTTTCTTTCCCGTGTTGGGAAACTGTTTTGTGCCTGGGGATTATTGAACCAGGAATGTGCATTGGAAGTCGTCTGGGCCGCCCCGGGACTTGCACCGGCAACCGCTGGGAGACGGTCACCCCACAGAGTGATAGGTCTTGTCATTAACCCCCAGGAATAACAGTAGCAGAGTCTGCTCCCGGTTTAACCCGGAGTGGGGCTCCTGGGCAGGTGGCTGCATCCGGAGGCTGCTCCGTTTTCCTTTTTGCGGGATGGGGTGGGTGGAAATGATAAGAGTGTGTGAAACGGGAGGACTCCCGAGCCCGGCGTGTTCTTGATCATCCACTACCTCTGCGAAGGGAATTTAAAGAAAGAGTACTTGTGGTCAGGTGAGCAGAGAATAAGCTTGACTCAGCCGTTAATAAGGGAAACGGGGAGGGATGGAAAGAGGAGCCAGAATATACTAGTGGGTCTTCCACAGCCTCCGGAGGAGGGCTTACATTCCCATTCTGTAGATGGGAAAGGCGAGACTCAAGAGTAAGGGACCTGACCAGAGGGACAGGCTGTGCCTGGGCCATGAGTCTATTGTCCTGTCTCTGCTCTGTGCTACCGACTATTTGGAATCTGGAGTCAAGGGCCGGGGTTGTTTCTTTGGTCTCTGCTCTCAGAGGAGACTGGGAACAGAAATTTACAAGGGACCTTCCTGGGGTGGGGGGGAGTAGAGGTGGAACATAGCCAGCCATAGGGAGAGCGGATTTGGTGAGGGAAGATGTTGTAGGATCCTTATTTGCATCTTTTGACTTTTGCCCAGAAGTCAGTTTAAGTGAGAAAAACCCACTTGGAATAATTTTCACAGTGCATTCAAAGTCAGTAGTGTGGAGTTCTTTGGAAGAGCGGCTGATTTTCTTGGTTCCCTTTTGTCAGGAGTTTGATTTTGCTTTGGCCTTTGAAGCTGTTCTGTGGGGTGGTAGAAAGAAGACTCTCTTTGGAGAGGTTTGGGAATTACAGATCTTAGAAGTAAAGGAATCAGAAGATGATCTAGCCCATCTTTTGGCCAGGCAAGTATTTTTGAGACAGTCAGGCTATGCAGCCTAGGCTGGCCTTGAACTCTTGAGTCTCCTGCCTCATCCTTCCATGCTAGGCAGGGCTCTCCTCTCCTCTCCTCTCC
>NW_008346683.1:7786643-7793672 GCF_000622305.1 Nannospalax galili
CTCCCTCCCTCCCTCCCTCCCTCCCTCTCCTCTTTTCTTATGATACAGGGTTCCAGCCTGCCCTTAACATAGCTGCCTCTGTCTCAATCTCTCAAGTGCTGGGATTACAGGCATTACCTGCCACTCCTGGCTAAGATTATTTTTAATTAAAATTTTTACTGAAAAATTGTATATTTACATGTGATTTTTAAATGTAACATAGGGAGATCTGGCAAACCCTTTGTGTAGTTTCTCCCATTGGTGATGTTTTGTAAAGCTGTACATTTATCTCAATTAGTATCCATGCGGATTGGCCTGGTTTTATTTGTGCTGGTGTGTGCCTAGTTCTAAACAGTTCTGTCATTGGGAGCCTGGCATATCTTCCATCAAGTACAGAGCAGTTCCTCCCAGGGATCCCGGTATTGACACCTCCCTCCATTCTGGTGTTTTCCCTGTCCTCCAGCCCTGGAGCATGATCTAGTCTCCTTTTCTAAAATCATGTCATTTATAAGTGTTACAAGGAATCATACAGCATGTAACCTTTTGGGATTGGCTTTTTTTCTCCCACAGCATAATTCCCTAAAATACACAATTTTATTGTGTTTTAGATCAATGATATTTTCCTTCTTATTGCTGGGCAGTGTTTATGATAGGTATGCATCAAAGTTGAACCGTTAGTTTAAATGTAGTTCATGTCTCAAAAGGAGGTATGGGTTGCCCCAATCTTTGTTATAGGTGAATGGACATACTTACTATGACTGGGTTTTTGTGTGAACATTATTTTTGTTCTCTAAATGGCCCAAGAATGCTGTCACTGGGTTGAAGGGTAATTGCATCTTTAGTTTTATAAGGAACTGCAGGTGTGAAGGGGGAGGCTTTGGAGTATGAAAACCTGAATTATTTTCCTCCCTGACATTGGTTTCCTCAGTTAAAGTAAGAGGGTAGTGTGGACTTTTTAACCCGAGCCTGGTACTCATGTTCAGCAGGCAGCAGCTCTTGCTGTTTGTTACTAAACAGTTGTAGTAAGAGGTGGAGGTTGTGGTCCCTCCATCTAGTCTTCTGCTTAGACCCGTGTGGCCTTCAACCAGTCACCTACCCTCAGCTTCAGTTTCTCCTCATTACATGAAGCCACTGGACTGAATAATGACGAAGTCTTTTCCAGTGCTGCAGGTGCTCAGGTATTACAAATGTGCGTTGTGTGCGTCTCCTCTTCATGCCCCCAGCACAGGCACCCATGGCTCCCCTTTTACCCCTGGAAACTTAGGAACTTTAAATTGACTTTGCCTTTTCTGTCTGGATGCATCATTCCTACACTCCTCCAGAAGTTTGTGTAAACATACGTGCCTAACCTGAGCTATTTCAGTGAGCATTTATTGAGCCCCCAGCAGTGGGTTTAAGGGCTGTTGATGCCCAAATGGGCGAGTCTGGGAGGTGGGGCCCCAATACCTGAGCACCTGCCTGCCTATGCAAAGCTTTGGGTCAGTGTGATGTTACATGGTCCCAGAGTCTGATAGAGGCTTAAGGGACAGCCAGGGCCCCAGGGGTGCTGGCAGTGGAGTCCTCACCTTCCCCACACAGGTGTAAGAGAATAAAGCAATTTTACTTTCTCACTTCCTGATTCTGACAAAGAATTGTATTTTCTCACTTTTCTGGTCACTTGATCCCTTTCCTAATCCAGACAGTCCCTTCAGGCACTATCCCTTCAAATGCCTGCACAGGCAAGAGCTGTAATTTCAGGCTTTGTTTTAACGCTTGCTTTTCCTCCCATTTTAATGGAAATTTATTTAAAAAAATAGCTTTAAGTTTTCAGAAAAGTTTTGGGTATACAGAGAAACTATATGGTCTCTATAAAGCCCACAGCTATTTCCCATTGTGAGGAATTTTATTTTTAGTCGTAAGGTCCTTTTTCTGTCCTAAGATCCTATCCAGGTTTGCACTCTAGATTCAGTTCTCTTTAGGCCCCTTTGCCTACTGTGGTTTCTCAGACTTTGCCATTTTCTATGACAGTGACAATTTAAAGGAAGTCTAGTCACATTGTAAAACATCCTTCCATCAGAATTTCTACCTGTTTTTATTTTAATGGGAGACTTTTGGAAGTATAATGTTTATGCATTCTATCTGGACGTCAGCTCAAAGAAAAGTTCCCTGTGTCCTTCAGAAATGAGATATCACATTAGAACCTCTAGCAAAAATTTAGATACTGGAGAACTGGTTTTCAGCAGGACGGTTTTGCTTCAGGGGATGCTTGGTTAAGTCTGGAGACCTTTTTGTTTATCCCACCCCAAGTGTGTGTGTGGCAGGGGTAGGTGTTCTGCTGGCTTGTGGTGGGATGAAGTCAGAACAGTATTTTCCTAACAAAGACTTATGTGGCTCTAAGTGTCAGGGTCAAGATCCCCTGTGCTAGAGATCTGAGTTCTGAGAAACCATTTGTCATGTGATTGTCATGTCAAGGGCTGGATGTGTTTGTGTGAGGCTGTTCCCTTTTGGTATCTGTATGTTGTATGTGTCTTTCAGTGTAACCCCCAGGCTTTTGTGTGTGCTCTGCAGGAATAGACTGTCCTCTTATCTCCAGGACAGAAGCCTCTGTCCTCCCAGAGAGGCAGCTCCAGCTTTAGATTTGGATAACCTAGTGGGTTTTCTTTCTTCTTTCTTTCTTCTTTAAAAGGAGATAATCTTAGAGCTGGGCTTATTAGAGTACCTGGCCCCTTGGTGAGATGAGGATAGCTTAAGGTAAGCTGTGGAAGGAAAGCTGGAGATTACTGTGGGGTGACAGACTTTATTCAGAGGCATTAAAAGGTTTATTCAAAGTTTATTTGGGTTTATTCTGGGTTGAGAGCATTTAAAAATCTATCAAAAATGAGGTATTTATGGGGACTGGGAAGACTGTTCATTTGGTGAGAGTGCTTCTTTACAAGCAGGAGGACATGTGCTCTGATACCCAGAACCCATATGAAAGCTGGACATGGTGGTACTTCCCTGTAACCCCAGCTAAGGGCTGTAGGGGGCCAGACAGGAGGATTGCTGGGGCTTGCTGACCAGCCAGTTTGGAAAAACTAAACAAAACAAAAAACAGAGTGCTCTAGGATCAGAGAGAGACCCTGTCTCCAGGGGATAAGGCAGAGAGTGCTAGAGTGGGACAATCTGTTGACGTCCTCCTCTGGCCTCTGCACATGTATACATCGTGCACCCACAAACACGTGCACATATGCATATACCATACACACAGTTTAGGCATTTAGCAGGGACTGTTGATATAGGCAGAGAAGCTACAAATGGTACAAGACATAAGGATCATACCCACTGTGTGTAACTTGCTACATAATAAATAACAATACACACTTTCCTCAAGGAGCTGCATTGTTTTAAAGAGATACTCTTGGATAATTTTAAAATTAGACCAACATTTCTCAGACTTTGCTCCACAATCTTCTGAGAGATGCAGTTAAAGACATATAGAAAATCCACATGAAAGAAGTTTCTTTCTAGCTGGGCTTTTCAGCACTTGCTTTAGAGGCACTGCAGAGCTTTACAATTCATGAATCTTCCAGAGAAAGGATGTCGATATTTTTGCTTTCTGAATAAATTTGGCCACGAAGCTTTGTTTTTGAATTAATAACTCTACTTTGAGGTTCTATACTTGAGAATGTCTAATAATTTGTCTAGCAAGAATTTATGTTACTAATACTGAGCTGTGCTTCATTGTACACACAGACATGTGCTTTTCTTGTGCGATTAGAAATGGAGGATAATGGAGTCAGGAAGCCTCAGGAATCTGGAGAAAGCTATGTATGCTACGCTGTCCTTAGGTAAACAGGCACATTTGTGATATTACACGTGATACCTGCCATATACAAGCTATTTCGTGTAGGATTTCATTGGCTTCCTGGACCATCTTCCTGTGCCCCAGTGCTGGTTTGGTTCCTTTGTTATCCTGAACTCATGAAAGACTGGCATACCATGGATGCTGGCAGAGCTCAGCCAGCATGGAGACTGTTTTCTAGATTAAATTTGGCCCCCAATGGTGTTGGGGATGGAATCCAGGGCTTCGTACATGCTAGGCAAGCATTCCATCAACTGAGCTACATCTCCAGCCTAGGAATGTTTTTAGGTAAGCTCCTCTGGGTGATCCAGTGTGTCACCAAGGTTGAGAACTGTTGATTTTTAAAAAAAAATTCCTGTCTTCAAAGACTAGTAACAAAATTACCATTTAATCTCCCTTACAATGTGTCTTCTCTATACTACTCAGGATGTGTGTCCCTAGTAAAAGAAGAAAATTAATTGCAAATTGTTTTTGAGGCAGGTCTCTTGTAGCCCAAGCTGGCCTTGGGCTCTCTTTGTAGCCAGGAATGACCTTGAACTCCTGCCTTCCTGCCTCCACCTAAGTGCTAGGGTTATAGGTGTTTGCCACCATGCCTGTTTTTTTTTTTTTAAATTTTATTTATTATTTTTATTTTATGTATATGGTGTATTGCCTGCATGTAGGTAGGTGCATCCATGTCGTGCAATGCCCATGGAAGACAGAAGAGGATATTGGATCCTCTGGCACTGGAGTTATGGACAGTTGTTAGCTGTCATGTGGGTGCTGGGATTTGAACCCGGGTCTTCTGCAAGAACAGTCAGTGTTCTTAACCACTGAGCCATCTCTCCAGCCCCCATGCCTGATTTTATATGATGGTAGGGATTGAACCCAGCGCTTCATGACTGCTAGACAAGTACTATACCAACGGAGCCATCTCCCTCACCTAAATTCCATATATGAACTGGTGAATTGTTCAGACCCCCACGATAGTCTCAGAAAATCTTGGCACTCAGCAGCAAAAAGCCAGGCCAAAAATGTGTCAGACTGAGGAGATGGCTCAGTGGTTATAGCGCTTCCATGCAAGGGTGAGGACTGGAGTTTGGATTTTCAGAAACCACTGTACAGACAGGCCAGGTGGGTTTGGTGGCCACCTTGTAATCCAGGAAAGCAGAGACAGGATCCCCAGAGTAATCTGGCTAGGTAGATAGTTATATCAGTGAGCTCTGGGTTCAACTGATAGACCCTGAGTGATGAACAAATGAATGAATGAGGTGGAAACTGATCAAGGAAGACTAGACATCAGCCTCAGGCCTCCACAAGCCTGTGCTGGTCAGTGCATGTGCACACACACACGAACATACAAACATGTACACACATATGCATTACATATACACACAAGAAAAAGGTATTATTACTCTATCCAGGCAGGCTTTTTTATACTAGGTGAATTAGGTAATTGAGACAGGGTCTTATTGTGGAGCCTTGGCTGGACTGGATCCTGCTATGTAGACCACCGGTCTGGCCTCAAACTCAAGATATGTGCCTGCTTCTGCCTCCCAAGTGCTGGGACTAAAGATGTATGCTACCACACTTGGCTCAAATTTTTTTTATTTTTATTTTTGACAGACTGTATAGCCCAAACTGACTTCAAACTCATGATCCTCCTGCCTCAGCTTCCCAAGTGGTGAAATGACAGGCCTGGGGGACCACATGTCAGGTTCAAGTTGCACATACATGCTAATTAATGAAAATTTTAATAAAACACAGTAATATTGTAAATTACTTGTAGGTAATATCCATGTGTGAGGCAGAAGTCTAAAGTAACGAGAGTGATAAACACCAAAGTGAGGGAGGTATTGGTTATGGGTGAGGCTGGAGGGGTGCACAGGGGAAGGAGGGCTTTTTATTTTATTTCCTAATGAGTGTTTTTTCTGTTGTCTTTTGCCTTTATTTATTTATTTGTTTATTTTGGTCTTTTTTGAGACAGAGTCTCCTTGTAACCCCAGCTGGCCTGGAACTCGCTATGTAGACCAGGCTGGCCTTGAACTGACAGAGATCCACCTGCTTCTATCTCCCAAGTATTGGGATTAAAGGCGTGTGCCACCAGGCCCAGCCTTGTCTTTTGCCTTTTTTACAAATAGAAATAGCATTGTCCTTTGCTGAGTTGGATGTTGTTCACAGTTCTCTGGCCATAGAAACCACAATAGTAATAGTGAAAGGGGATTAAGGGAAAAATAGGCATAGTAACTTTCAGATTTTCAGGAAGGAAAGAAATATCCAAAGTAGGAGGGACTGCTACACTGTATACTGTGGCCATGGAGAGACCCCTGAAGGTCATGGGGCCGAGTCCTGTTGGAAGAGGGAACCCCTTTGCCCATTAACTGCCCCCCTTATCTGGTGTCTGCCTGACCTTGTCACCATTACAAGTCTGCCTACTTTTTGAATGGCTGAGCAACAGTCATTCTGATTCTACCCTTCTGTGTATGTGATGGCTGCTTAAATATGAAGGTGACACTCAACATGCCATTTCTGTGACAGTTCATCTTGTATTGGGTCTAGTTAGTCCTGCCCTCTTAATCCTGACTGCAGGGAGCATGTGTGCTCTGCAGGCTTCAGAGCTGGGGGAAGTGCCTGGCTCTGGGCTCTGCCATGGTGAGCGAGGATCCTGCTTCTGGTAGACACCTCCAGAGGCCAGTGCTGGCTGTGTTCCTAAGTCCCTGGTCATCTAAATCCTTCCTAAACTGATGAGAGAGAGAGAGAGAGAGAGAGAGAGAGAGAGAGAGAGAGAGAAAGCAAGGCAGGAAAAAGATGCTTTCTGAAAGCTGCTTTATAATTTCCCAAATGTTAAAAACGTGTATTTAGTTGAAGAGCACCATTTTCCCCAGTGCTTCTCTGTGTCTGTCATGCACCAGCAAGTGCCTAGAAGAATGTGATCCTATTGTATTATTGTTAAGGTAGTGCAGAGAGACTGGCTGGCTGGTTGATGAGGCTGAGCTTCATAGGAAAACTTCCTAGTTGGTAGGTTGGTCCTTCACTTGAGGTAACTTTAAATTTTTATTATTATTTTGTGTGGGTATGGGGGTGGTGCATACATGCCATGATGTGTGTGAAGGTCAAAGGACAACTTTTGGGAGTTGATTGTTTCTTTCCACCTTTATGTGGGTTCTGGAGATCAAACTTGGGTCTTCAGGCTCACACAGTAATAGCCTTTACCTACTGAGCCATCTGGCCAGCCCAACTCCCTCCCTCCC
>NW_008346683.1:7793694-7799060 GCF_000622305.1 Nannospalax galili
GCCCTCCTTCCTAGTTTACTAGGGTTTTAAGGAACCATTTCATGCTAATTGATCAGATACTGATATAAAACTAGAATTCAGGGCTGAGGATGTAGTTCAGTTGGTAGAGTGTTGGCCTGTCATACCCAAAACCATGGATTTGGTTCCCAGCACTGCATAAAACCAGGTGTGTTGACACATACCTATAATCACAACATGGGGGAATGGGATAATCACAACATGGGGGAATGGGAGTAGAGGCAAGAGGATCATAAGTTCAAAGTCAGCCTCTGCTACATGGATACCAGGCCACTTGGACTCAAACAAACAAACAAATAAAAAAACAAACAAAACCAAATAACAACAAAACAAACTAAATACAATTTTAATTTCTACTTAGGAGTTGTAACTTTCCAAGTAGAGTAGAATATTTCTTTTGTTCTTTTTCCTTCCCCTTTTTTCTTTCTTGAGCAGGAATATCTATGTGAGAACATGGTAAGTAGTGGAATATTATTTGTGCCCACTGAGGACTCAGTGATTTATTGAATATTTCTGATTATCATCTGTGTGTGACTTACTTTAGCCGTAATAGTGATCCAGGTGGGCATGGCCAAGGTAGTGGTCTCAGAACTTTATATTTTTTTCTGAGGAAAGTTCTTGCAGAAGTACTCACTTGGCATACTTGTGATTGGTGTACCTAGTAATTTATTTAAAAATAACAATTGTTACCTATTAACAGAAATTACTTACTTTAATGAAAAATGACTATTCTCCAAAATAAAAAAGTTTGTGAGAGCATTGTAGCTTCATATCTTTGCAAATTTCTGTGAGTTCTGGGCTCTCAGGTTGGTTCTACATCCAGTGTGTTACAAAAGTGGACTTGATGTAGCCTTAGAAAACTGCATCCCGTACTGAGAAAGTGAGCAGAGTAAGAGGCAGACAGACAGCCTCTGTGATGAACTCTTGTCTCTTTCATCATAAGAAACCACAAATGCACTAACTTGAAATAAGACAGGTTTATGGTCTTCCAGTTCTGGAGCAAGTCTCCTTGGGCTAAAGTCAAGGTGGCTGGCAAGACTGCATTCCCCTCTTCTAGCCCTGGGAGGAATGTGTTACTGCCCTCCCGCTTCTAGAAGCTTCCCGCATTCTTTGTAGCCCCTTCCATTTTCAAAGCCAGTAAGTAATGCCTGATTGATCCTCACATCTCATTGCACTGGTACCGACTGAGTCCTTTGCCTGCCTTCCACATGCAAGGATCCTACATTGAGCCTACCTGGGTAATCTAGGACACTCTTGTTAAAAGTCAGCTGACAGCCTTACTCTATCTGCACTGTGAGATTCCTCCTCACCCCTTTGGTTTTCTGTGGCACAGGTTCTAGGAATTAGAATGGGGAAGACTCTCATTAGCTATTAGTTGTCTGCTACAACTTAGTATTATGAAAATGGTTTTTGAGGCAGGGTAGAAAGACAAGAACAATCTTGCGGACATGAAAAGGAGAAGATTCCCAAGGACAGCATTCCCTGTAGAGTCTGGTTGAAGCCTCTCACCAGCAGCAAGGTAAAAATTCCACCACAGCTAACAATTACTTAAGACCGTTTTCTTTCCCATCTATAGACCTGCAGTTTTTTAAGAATCTTACCACAAACCTCATTTACAGTGAAAGGATATATTCTAAACCCTTCGTGCAACCCTAGTGGCTCCCGGTTTTACCTTGTTAGATTGTTATTCCCTCAAAGGCATATCTAGAGCCACCTCACTTATCAGAAGAGAGAAAAAAGAAAAAGAAAAGAAGGTTTCTTAGCAACCTTTTAAGAAATAACTTGAGACCCACCAAAATTGTGGCTTAAAGTCTATATTAACATATCTTTAATAAAATCTCCAACTCTGCTTCATACTGGCTAGTCCTAAAATTCTTTTCTCTGTTGAAGCCTCAAATCCTTGTTTAATCTGAGCTGAGGCCCCTAAAGGATTCAGGGAACTCCTGAGACTATTGAGGGTGACAGTGTGGAGCTGTGTTCTGACCCCTCACCCACTAACAGTTTTGACCTGAAAGAGATAGTTGCTGAATTATGCTAATAACTGCTGATCTAGGAAAAAGACTAATTGAATGGATAAGTAAGGGAGAAAAAGGGACTGCCGTTTATGAGGCACCTGTTGTATGCTTGGCACCCGCCTATACTGTCTGCTGCTTTGCATCTTGGCTGCATTTGCATCCTCTGCAAACTGAGGGTGGTAGCATTTGCCTCTCAGAGATACTGTGACTGTGAGGGTCCCCAGTGCATGGCTTAGGAAAGGCATTGACTTCATAATCTGGTGAAAAATTCTTGATATGTTTGTCTAGTAGCAACCTTTGGAAGGACTCAGTGTTCTTTTCTAAGAAGCCCTTTCCCTGGAAGCTAAATATATTTTTCTCTTGAGCAGTAAAAACTTTATTAGAAGACTTACCTTAAGATTAGGCTGTCATTAAACCATTATTATATTTAATCTTACCTCAAGTTCAGTTATGTGTGGTTTTATTTTTGGAACTTTAGGAAGCATGAAGAATTTCTGTGGAGTGGTACGAATTACAGACATTACTTACAGGGTAGCAAGGTATAATTTTAGCTTTTGGTGGGAGTAGTATAAATGTCGTGTGCTTCAGTAAGTTTTAGGTGAGTAATTCTATTTGTCATGGATTGCTTTTCCTCAGAGATGACACAAAATCCACAAACTACTGGAAAAGTTGAACTTTCTCTTTAGATTAATAGAAACAATAAAAATGATGTCTATTGCCTCTTCCTCCGGGCACCTGCCCAGCACTTTGTGAAGTTCATTGTCTCCTCCTGCAAGTGTAGTATCTGTTGATGTCCTCCACTGACAGAGCCAGCGCTGTATGACTTAATCCCTGACTAGTTCACTATATGGTGTCTAACACCTAGGAGATGTGTAGGTGCAACCATTGTGTGAGATTAGTAAGGAGGAAAACCAGTTACAAAAATACTACATGTTGGATGATTCTATTTATATATAGTTCTAGAGATGATGTAAAGGAATCTGATCAACAGACTAGTGATGACTGGGGAAGGGGTAGAGGGAAGGAGGGCTGCAGCTTCCAGGGCTGTGAGAAAATGTTTGAGGATGTGCCATGTGCTCACCATCTCATTGTGATGATGACTTCCAAGACACATGCAGATGCCAGACCCCATCAGACTTTTGTGCTATATATGCAGTTTATATATCATTGTACTGCAGTAAAGCAATGAAATCAAGACAGAAAGAAAGGATTCTGGTTTGTTTAGCCTGCCTTGAGGCAGGTACCCACACCACAAGGTAGGAGAGTGTTTCCCATGAGTCATGTGTTTTGTCTTGGACCAACAGCTGTGGCTGGAGGGACAGTGTCCTAGAAGAAGCTGGAGCTCGTGTGCTTGGTGGTGTTGAAAGGTCATTTCAGTAAGGGTTGAGATATACTGGGCAAGGATTGTGAGAAAAACAACCCACTGTACAATGTGCTATGTTGGGTGATTTTTTTTTTTTTGTCTAGCTGTAATGTGTAAGTGTTCTGAGCATAAATAAGGAAGAGTAGGCTAAGCTACAGTTTTCAGTAGGTTAGTGCCTGCCATGCTGGTGTGTCCATGTTGCCTGTCCCGTCCCCCCCCCCCGTTCCCCCTCCCCAGTGCTAAGAATTGAACTCAAGGCCTTATAACAATGGTTTTGAAAGTGCTCTACTACTGAGCCACTCCTGCTGGACAGATGCATTTTCAGCTATGATATTCAACTTACCATAGGCAATAGCCCAAGAAACATCTGCATTTCAAATCTTTTGTTGATTTAGGAATATGGAGATATATTGCATACCACAAAAAAATGTGATCTGAGCCATTAATCTTATGTCATCTCCATTGTCCTCTTCTGTAGACTGGGTATAATTCCCAGAGCCCTGAACCAAGTGCAGACCATGGCTGTGGCTTCACACAGTGCCTCATGGGCATTAAATTACTGTCCAGGATAACGTGGTCCTTTGAGCACCAGGAAGATCCACAGAAAGTTTGATGATACATGGGGAAAATAAGAGGTTCCCCCCTGCTTTTTGTAACTGCTAAATATTGTTTCAGAAAAAGGTCCCTCTGTGTTTCTCCTTCAGGGTCTTTTGAACTAACTCTCTCTCTCTCTCTCTCTCTCTCTCTCTCTCTCTCTCTCTGTGTGTGTGTGTGTGTGTGTGTTTCTAGGAAGGCAGCTTGAATCTAGCACATGATTTTGTTTTGCTTTGTTTTTGGTGCTAGGATCAACCTGAAGGCTTTGTGTATGCTAGCAAGCACTCAACCATCAAGCTACATCCCCAGTCCTTGATATTTTGAGACAGGCTCTTGCTAAACATATATAGTCCATGCTGGGCTGAAACTGTTGATCCTCCTGCCTTAGCTTAGCTTCCCCAGTGCTGGATTATAAACATCAAACACTGTGCTCACAATAGGTAGATAATTTATATAAATTTATTCATAAATAAAGTTAAATCATAACTTTACATAAGGAAATATTGTAATGTTTGGGTTTGTGGCTGGCATTAAGAAGCTGAACTTGGGCTGGAGAGATGGCTCAGCAGTTAAGAGCACTGGCTGCTCTTGCAGAGGATCTGGGTTCAATTCCCAGCACCCACATGGTGGCTAACAACTGTCGGTAATTCCAGTTCCAGGGGAATTTGATGCCCTCTTTTGTCCTCCATGGGTATTGCACGACATAGGTACACTTACATACATGCAGGCAATACACTCATACACATAAAAATAAAAAATAAAAAATTTAAAAATAAATTGAGCTCTATAGAGTATTTCAGTGTATTTCAGCTTCTCAGATCATGTTCTTGTTGACACTCTTTGGTTTCTGAGCTCAGATCTCTGAAATGAGCATCCCCCCCTCCCCAGGGTGGCCTTACTAATAGAACTGTAACAGTATCTTCCTGAATACATCTTTATCCACTTATCTGGATATTTTCTTAGCACAGATTCCTGGAAAGCCTGAGAGTGGGTCAAAGGGTATGAATATTTTTATGACTCTCCTGGTGCTGGTTGCCAGCTGCCTTCCAGAAAGCTTGTGATAAACCGATTCGTGCCCTGAAACTGTGGGAGCAAGGCAGCAGGCCACAGCGCCACTCTGGGCTCTGACATTTCCAAAAGCAGAGTATGCCCAAGCAGCACAGACAGCACTAGCGACAGCAGTGCCTCTACACTCCGGTGGGAGTGCATTGAATTCCTGGCACCACAGCACTAACTGTGCCTAGACTTTTTTACTTTTGTTGATAATTAAGATGGCTGAACGTTTATGTTTATTATCCATTTGATTTCTTTTCTATGGATTTTTTTAAGTTAATAAGGTTATTCTTTTTTAGTTTGTCATTTATTTATTTATTTAT
>NW_008346683.1:7799190-7825139 GCF_000622305.1 Nannospalax galili
TGTTCTTGATATTTTTTGATATACAAATGTTTAAAAATTTCATTTTGTGTGTCTGTCAATACTTTCTTCTTGATTTATTCTTTGCCTTTTTTATATTTGGAAGGTTATACTCTATTCAGAAGTTTTTTTTTTAATGTTTAAAAATATTTTTTAAACTCTGATTCACTTGGCGTTTTGCAGAGTTCTGTGAGAGAATCTTCCCATGTGGCATGCGCAGAAAGGCAGACCTGACTGAATCTGGTACTAGGCTGCAGCGTGTGGAGACGTAGACGGCAGATCAGCCGACTTGTTGGAAATAGCCATATGAAGGAGCATTTCAGAGTGGAGAGATGGAGAATACCTTTGATGCATATCAGAGTTAAAATTTTTAGGCAGCAGGAAGTTTGAATTTCTGAATTGCCTTATAAAGCAATTTAAGAACCCAGCTCAGGCTGAGGTACAGTGCTTGCCTGCATGCACAGAGCTCCATGTTGGATTCCTTGCATCACAAAAATAAAATAAATACAAAGAAGACATTTTATGGGCTCATGTCATTGAAACATCCAGAGACAATGCTTGTTCCAAGTACAACTTGATCCTGCTGTTTAGATGATGTCACTGGTGATACCTCTGCCTTGGACTTCGCTCTTTCCCACTGGCATGTTTTTCAGCTTCTTGGTAGCAGTCAATCCCTTCCACCTCTAGATTTGTATTCTCTTAGGTCCAGACTCAAAAGTAAAGAATACTTCTTCCTTGAAGTTACCATCCAGATCCAGGAATGGACCTGGCGGGA
This sequence comes from Nannospalax galili, assembly GCF_000622305.1. NCBI lineage: Eukaryota > Metazoa > Chordata > Mammalia > Rodentia > Spalacidae > Nannospalax > Nannospalax galili. Next base: position 7,799,963 of record NW_008346683.1, read on the forward strand.
CTGCTCGACAGCTCTGCAGGGCATGTGTGATGGTGCTTGTTAGAGGGGAGTCCTGCCTGCCTCAAACCCGCCACTGTGGTAAGGGTTGCTGTGTTGGCTAGGCCTCGGTCACATGTTCCTCCTCTGGAGTCAGAAACCTAACACACTGAGACCACAGACTGAGTGTGTGTGTGTGTGTGTGTGTGTGTGTGTGTGTGTGTGTGCGTGTGTGTGTGTGTGTGAGGTATGCCTCAAAGCTACTTTGTGTATTGGAAGACTAGGAAACCTGGTGAGGACTAGGTCATGTTGCACCACAAGCAACACCTGAATCTCAGTGGCTTCCTTCAGACAGCCCTAACCAAAGTTCAGTTTCTGTTTATGCCAAGTCTCCAGGTAGCCCACCTCCATGTAGTGCCTTAGCCTCCTGGGCTTCCTGAGTACTGGATTACCACAGACTGTTTGGCCCATTTCCCAGGGCTGTGTGGGGTTAGTGGACAGAGACAAGAAGTACCACAAAGAACTAGAAGCACCGAGTGTTCTAGGAGCTGCCAATGCGCCACACTGTCTGCAGGACACAGAGCCTCTTGTTGGGAGTGGCTCATGGAGCTCAGTTCCGGTGGTGCTGGCACTGCAGCAGAGCTCTCTCCACCTTCAGGTACCAGTTGCACATCTGCTGTCATCATCCATTGTGCGCATAAGGAATTCACTTGCTAAATTTGTACCCGCTCCTATTTCTGCTTTGGCACAGTGAGTTCCACAGTGATAGGAAGGGCACTGTGATGTCACAGGCAGACCGACCGTCTTTCTGAGAGTGCTGGGGGCTTGTCTTCGCCTCACAGCCATTCATGTTTGCTGTGGCTTTCTTGGTCATGGTTACAGAGGGAACTGAGATGCTTTTAGGCTCTTTTTGCTGACCCCTATGCTTGTGTTGAGGGTGACTTGGGACATGACCACGGGTGAGGTGGTGACACTGGTGTGGTAGGCAGCACTTCTCTGTGTGATGGACAGCAGCATTCCAGCCCTCAGGAGCCCTGAGCAGCCCTGCTGAGCCAACTCTGGAGACTTCCCTGTGCACTGCTTTTGTTCTGAGAACTGCACCGTGGCTTCTCCAGTAGGAGAAAGGCAGATGGGCCTTGTTTTGGCCAGTGCTATTTCTAAATATGAGCCTTAATTAAAGCAGGCGATTGCAGCCTTCCACTCAAAGGTCATTTGTGAAAACGGAGCTTTTGGTCAGTCTATAAGTGATCTTACGTCACCTATGTCATATTCTCTCACACTTAGAAAATAGCATCATCTGTAGCAGTCACTGCTCACATAGCAGGGATCTACGGTTAGACCCTGAGGAGCTTGGTGCTGGCCTTTTCACTTCCTGGAGTCACTTCTTGTGAACAATTTGCCTTCTAGTTTTTTTTTTTTTTTTGTCTTTTTGAGGCAGGGTCTTCCTGTAGCCCCAGCTGTCCTGGAACTCACTATGTAGACCAGGCTGGCCTTGAACTCACAGAGATCCGCCTGCCTCTGCCTCCCGAGTGCTGGAATTAAAGGCATGCACCACCATGCCCGGCACCTTCTAGTTTTTTAAATGTCAGTCGCTTTACTGTCCTCAAACTGTTATTTTCAGAAGAAAGAAAGAAACACCAACACCACTATCACCACAAAACCCAAGGTGATTGCCTCACTGGTTTTGATGAGACATAGTAATGAAGATAGAGAGTTGTTGAGGAGCATTCACTGTTGACTCAGTCACATCTAGAGTGTCAGTGTGAGTGAAATCAATGTATGCATTCATGCATTTACCTTCACTGGCTCGGAAATTGTGTGGGGATACAAGCGTTTGGTTTCAAGTTCGTGTAGTGGGAACAGGCCTCAAGGGGCAACCACCTGACACTGTCTGTGGCATCTTTAAGGGGTTTCCATAGCTTCTGCTGACTTTTCCCAGGGATCTGACTCTCAGTGCTGTGGGAAGCCTTTCTCAAGGTGTCTCCCTGCAGTGTGCCTGTGTCCTGTTGAGGGGAGTCTTGTCCCTTGAACCTGTCACCAGCTAAGATTAGCGCCTCTTGATGATTCAGGTGGCTCCTTGGTAGATCTCGTGCTGCTGTTCATACTAAGAAATGAACAGGTTGAAAAACCAATGGCTAGACTCTGTTTTATTTAGTTTTTTGTTTTAATAGTAATTTTACATTTATTTAATCTGTTTGGTATGTGTATGGGTGGCAGGCTTTGTGGCAAGCACCTTTATCTGCTGAGCCACCATCTTGCTATTCTTGTGTTTTATTTTAGAAAAAAATGTTCATGAATACTGCTGAATTCCTGTGATCCTGGGGTAGTTAAAAATGCAGGTCCCGGAATGCAGCCAAACTTCTCAGGTTCAAATTCCAGTCCTACCATTTAGTGGCTTTAGACCCTTCAGCAAATTATGTAAATTCTGTGTGCCTTGACTTTACTGTATATAAAGTAGAAGTAAAATAACATTTAATACTTCAGATTGCTGAAATGATGAGGTGAGAGTTAAGCCTTTTGGTTGCACAGAGTACATGGTGATGCCATAATTAAATACTAGCTGCCAGCCAGGTGTAGTGGCATGCACCTGTAATCCCAGCTACTTGGGAAGCTGAGGCTGGACGATCACTGGAGTCCAGGAGTTTGGGCCAACCTGGGTGACATAGTGAAACCCCCACTCCCAAACAGATACCAGCTATTCTTACAGAGTCAGGTGGTTGTCCCGAGTAATGTCCAGAATAGTAAAATTCAGATAGGTTGACTTGTGTGCATGCTGGATGAATTTGCCACCTCCAGAAAGTTACCTGCCTTCAGCATCGGTGACTTGTGAGCTGGTTCAGGCAAATTTTAATGCATAAAATCATGAAAGATGAAAGGATGCAATCACATATCTTTTTAACAATATAGGATGGTCTGTTTTGGTTACAAAATTAACACATGAGGTTCTGTGACTCTGTTAAATGACTCACTGGCTAAGATTTTTGTCTTTCCTTTTTGCCTTTCAATATTCAGCATTTGATCCTAAATACCATTGAGGATCTGCTCACGGAGCCTGAGTCTGACTCTTACTGGTTAGTTGGTTTTTCCATGTTGTTAGACTGTAGTGCTTCTGTCCATCTCCCTGCAGACATTTCAGTGCATCTGACAGCTGCAAGATGCTGTTCTCTTCTCAGTCATTTTAGGTGGGACATGAAAAATGATGAATTCTCTGTGTTCCCTGAAAGTCTCAAACATAACTGTGGAGATTTGTCTTCAGACTTCTTTTACGACTTCTGAAAGTGGTCCAGCGGGGGCTGAAGCACGGTGTGTCACTGACTACTCCTACTGGTGACTGTCTCAAGATGGCCTGCTAGTCTCCTGCTTTCTGAATTTAGTCTCTTTTAGAAATTATCGGTGATGGTAATCCATGGCTAATGATGAATTATTGGATGATTAAAAATAAGCTATTTGAATGTACTGAAAAAATAAAATCACTAACATTCTGAGTTGCATCTTAGATAGTTATTTTTTCAGTGCTAGGGATCCAACACAGGGCCTTGTACATGCTGAGCTCACACGCTCTGACTGAGCTGCAACCCTCGCTTTGTAGCTCAGACTGTCATAAGGGTCCATTCAAACTCATGGAAACTGTAAGGCGGAGTGACTTTTGGAAGACCTCCAAGTAGTAAAAGTCATAAAGTAGCACTGTCTGCAAATAGGGATAGGACTGCTACAAAGAGAAGTCCAAACAACCACTGTCGGATCCAGTGGACCTCATGATACGTGGGATGTTGCCCCTTCTAATAAACCAGCTGAAGAAAATGATCTGAAAGGCAGGTGGAGATGAACTCCTGAGGCTGTATACCACAAGGTTGTTATTACTAAATAGGAGAAAACCTATATGCGCAAGGCAGTGTCAGGTTGATTACGGCACACACATGTAGCATACATGCTCAGGTCTTACCTTATGCTCAAGGTCAGACTCTGAGAGGCTTCAATGATGTGAGCTCCTGATTGAGCAGGAACCATAAAGAGAACACAAACCTGTGTAAACAGTGAGGTCACTCTTATAAAACATATACGTAAAAATATTGGTAGTTTTTATGTATAAAACTAATGTTACTATAAAATATTTTCTTTTTTGGATGGTGAGATACATTTATACTTTATTATTTATACTTTTATTTTCTAAAATCTGTAGCATACATTTTTAAAAAGTGAAGCAAATAATTTATTTAAATTTTATGTGTTTTAGTGTTTTGCCTGTGTGTACTGGTGTGTGCAATGCCTGCAGAGGCCAGAAGAGGGCACTGAATTCCCTGGAACTGGAGTTATAGACACTTGTTAGTCACCATGTGGGTGTTGGGGACTGAACCTGGGTCCTCTGTAAGAACAGCTAGTGCTCTTCACCACTGAGCCATATCTCTAGCCCCATGAAGCCAATCATTTTTGTGATGTGGAAGCATGTGTTTTTTCTCAGTTTCTTTATAATTTAGATAACACTGCATTTATTCATGTAAAAACTCCTACCTGTGGTTTTTAGTGTATTCCTAAAAGGTGTTCTGCCACAGTCATCACCACAATCAATTTGAGAACATTTTTACCACCCTGGAAAGAAATTTTCTCCTTAGTAATAGTTACCACCTACCCATCCTAGGCAACACCATTCTGCTTTTTGTGCCTGTGAACCTGCCTTATCTTTCCCCTCTCCGTTCCTGAAGTGCTCTACATCTGAGCTGCGTCCCTAGCCCTGGATCTGCTTATTTTGAATGGTACATGTACACGCAAACCATAGTCTCCATTTACTGAGCACGGTTGATGGCAGTGTGAAGGAGATTGTTCTTGTTAGCACTGTACTTGTTTAATTTAGAACTTATACAGCCCTTGTCTGTGATGTGTGATAACAGATTTTTTTCTTTGCTCCTAGAATTGGTTCCTTCCATCATGAGCAACTTGTTGAATCCAGATGCTATTTTCTCCAACAATGAGATGAGCCTGTCAGACATTGAGATCTATGGCTTTGATTATGATTATACCCTGGTGTTCTACTCGAAGCACCTCCATACCCTCATCTTCAATGCTGCTCGGGACCTTCTCATCAATGAGCACCGGGTAAGGCCCCAGGGACCTTTCTGTCCCCTTTCCCTTTGGCCCTTTTGACATATGAAGAACAGACAACCTTCTGTGCCCAGAAGAGTACTGTAGTGAATACCTGTAGGATGCATGAGTAGTTTTTGGTCCATTCCACATTTCCAAGTGACTCTTATCTAGAATCCAGTTATTTTTTTTTTAAAGTGTCTATGTATGAGTGTGTGTATGCAAGTGTATGAATGTGTACAAGTGTACGTGCAGGTGTGTATGACTGCATATGGGGTCAGACAACAACCTTGGGTGTCGTCCTCAGGGACGCCATCTACCTCTCTTGAGACAAGGTCTCTCATTGGCATGGAGCTCACCAGCAGTTTGGTTAGACTGGCTGGCCGGCGAGCTTCGGGGGATCCTCATGTCTCCACCGTCTCCGCTGCTGGGATTACGAGCATGTACAACTATATCCAGCTTTTAGTGTTGGATTCTGGGGATGAAACTCGGGTCTTCATGCTTGTGTTGCGTTAAAAAAAACAACAACTCTAGATATCTCTTTGGAAAACACTATTGTTAGTAGAGATTGTGCTGAGGGTGCTTGTGCTTCCAGTGCAGTCCTCACAAAGCTTGACTGAACAGCAGCTTAGTAAGTTCGTGTCAGAAGAACGGCCTCACATGATAAGCTTTGTCCTGCACTGCTGACTCAAATTGCTTTTTATGTAATAAGAATTTTAGAGTTCGAGCCAGGCATGGTGGTGCCTGCCTTTAATCCCAGCACTTGGGAGGCAGAGGCAGGCGAATCTCTGGGAGTTCAAGGCCAGCCTGGTCTACATAGTGAGTTCCAGGACAACTGGGGCAACAGGGAGACCCTGTCTCAAAAGACCAAAAAAAAAAAATTTTTTTTTTAGAGTATATATGTACTCACATGAGCATGGATGTGTTTGTGTGTGTGTGTGTGTGTGTGTATGTGTGTGTGTGTGTGTGTTGTGTGAGAGAGAGAGAGAGAGAGAGAGAGAGAGAGATCAACCTCAAGTGTCTCCCATAGGAATTTTCCACCTCTTTTTTTTAATTAAAAAATATTTTATGTATTATTTTTATTTTATGTGTATGAGTACTTTGCCTGCATGTATGTAAGTGCACCCATGTTGTACATTGCCCACAGAGGTCAGAAGAGGGCATTGGATCCCCTGGAACTGGAGTTACAGATGGTTGTTAGCTGCCATGTGGGTGTTGGAACCGATCCCAGGTCCTCTGCAAGAGCAGCCAGTGCTGTTAACCCTTGAGCCATGTCTCTAGCCTCCATCTACCTTATGTTTTGAGATAGCATCTCTCAGTGAATCTGGAGCTCATCATTTTAGCTACATTGTCTGTCCAATGAGCTCTAAGGATCTACCTGTCTCTGCCCCTCCAGCACTGGGTTATAGATGCACACTACCATGCCTGGCTTATTTGGAGTGTTGGAGATTAAAACTCAGATCTTCTTCATGCTTGTGTGGCAAGCACTTTACAGGCTGAGCCACCTTCCCAGTTCCTGTAGTAACAATGTTTGAATATCTTTTGTTGCCTAGTACTTTTGAGCTTTAAATGTGTACAGAAAAAAAGAAAATGGGGGCTAGAGAGATGGCTCAGCTGTTAAGTGCACTTCTTGCTCTTGCAGGGGACCAGAGCTCAGCTTCCATCACCCACATTGGGGACTCACAACCACATGTTAAGCTCAGCTACAGGGAATCTGAGGCCCTCTTCTGGCCTCCATGGGTACTCATGTACATACACACATAGATACACACATGCCCATAAACAAAAATAAAAATAAATCTTAAAAAAAAAAAAACAGAATACAGTGCTGGAAAGATGCTTCAAGGAATTAAGCAGCTCTTCCAAAGGACCAAGGTTTGGTTCCCAGCACACAAATGGAGTATGTCAACTGTCTGTAACTCTACCTTCTGGCTTCTGCAGGTTTCCACACAAGGAACATTTAGATACATGCAGGCAAAATACACATGAAATAAACAAAATTTTAAAAAATTGAAAAGAGGGCTGGAGAGATGGCTCAGCGGTTAAGAACACTGACTACTCTTGCAGAGGACCCCAGAGGACCTGGGTTCAATTCCCAGCACCCACATGGTGGCTAACAATTGTCTATAACTCCAGTTCTGGGGGTCCGACGCCCTCTTCTGACCTCTGCAGGCATTGCACAACACGGGTGCACTAGCATGTATGCAGGCAATACTCTCATACACATAAAATAAAAATAATAAATAAAATATCTTAAAAAAAAAAAAGAAGAAAAGAAAATGCTATCCACTTACCGTTATTTTTTTCTAGTCTGATTTGAAAATCCATTTCAGCAGTCAGGGTGAGAGGTGTCTGCAGAGCATCAGCCAGTCTAGTGCCCTGGAGAAAGCCCCCATACCTTCCCAGGAAACGTGACTATGGATCTCTGTCTCTAATCAGAATCCGTCCCTCCAGAGTTTTGTTGTGATGTGGAAATTCTTCACGGGCTGAACACTTTTGCCTTCATACAGCTTCCATTCTTGAGCTCTTTTCTCCCTGTTCATTTCTTCTTTCCCCTTTTCTAGGCCTTTTCTGTGCTGTTGATGAACCACAGTATGCTGTGGATGTGGGGAGTATAAACATGGGGGGGACACAGGCATTGTTTTGGGGTGAATCAGGAACTGGGGGGAAATTGTGGACCTACCTGGTAGGGCCCCTGTGGACACTGGAGCAGAGGGCTAAGGAGGCACAGGGGATGGTTGGAATAGCTTTCTTAGGGAATAGGGGAACTGCAAAGGGGGCAGGATTTCAGCCTGGTTTATAGGTTAGCAGAGGTGGGCTGGGGCAGGTGCAGTGCAGCTCAATAACCTAGAAACCCAAGCTGCAAGGCTGTTGTTGCACACTCACTGAGAGTCAGTGGACGTGCACTAGCTGTTTTGCCCTCTGAGACTTAGCTTTTCCCAGGCCAGTCGGTCAGTCACCGGTTCTTTGAACTATTTAGTCCTGTTTGCCCTCTTTCCTTTTTCATCCTGGTCACCTTCTTTTGTCCCTCTCAGATGTGAAGCTCTGAAGATGTAACTGTGGAGGAGGTATGACCAGTGCAAAATAGAGACCATTACCCCCCCCCCCGCCCCATTGTGGATATTGCACTTGAGCAGAGCAACCAAAGTTTCCATTAGTTTTAGCTCCTGACCATTTGATCCAGTATATTTTCTGATCCTCAGCTATTATTTATCAACAGATGTAAACAGTTTATTTTAACCTGATCGAAAATATAGAAATGGCATTTGGCAAAAATATTCTTTCCTTTGTCACTAAGCCAGCAGTAGCTTTCTTTTGTTACAACCACTTTGTCAGCCACATTTCTTCATTTGTTGAGACTCTTCTCCATCTAAAGTCCCGTGCCCCCTGGATCGGATGGATGGCACCAAGTAACCAGGCAGCTCCGCCCTTGCTTTCCGGCTGCCCCCTATACCTTCTCCTACCAGACACCAAGAGATGGCTCTGAAGGGCTGCTGGCCAGCCACGGTGTGTTCTGTGACTTTGATATCACTTGGGAAACGCAGGTTCTCCTGTTATCCTGTCAGTTCTGTTTCTGTACTGCTGGCTGAAAGCACACATTCCTGAGCCTTACTGTTTGGGTTCAAATCCTGCATCATCCCTTACTTCCTGCACAATCTAGATCCACTTACCTGGTTTCTCTAGGCTTGATCGCCTCCTGTAAAGTGGGCCTAGGAGCACCACCTTCCTCCCAGTGCTGCTGTAATCATTAGATGAATTAATATCTGTAAAGCGCCCAGCACCAGAAGATGCCCAGCATTAGCCAGTACCAGCATCACTTGTTTCACAGCTGACAGCCTCGCACGCTCACGTTACCTGTTTGAGGTACTGTTGAAGCTACGTTGAGTTACGTGTTTGAGCTACTTGGTCAAGATCACAGGTAGCAGGAAGCAGAACCAGGATTTTAACTCAGGTCTGTCTATATCCAAGAGACTTGTGTGTTCTCTGCCACTCCACATTGCCCCTGGAGGGTTAGTAACAGTTTTCTGCTCTAGAATTTTTCTTTTGTTCACATGAAAATTAAAATATTCATGAAAACAGTAAGTTATGAGCATAAACATTTATGAAGTGGGAGGCAGAGCTAAGCTGCTGGGTAAAGTAAAAGGTGGACTTGTGATTGAGAAGCCTCTAGATTGGAGATCATTGACATCTCATTATGTGTGTTTGTCACTTGGATAAAAAGGATGTTATAATACTAATTATATCAGGCATATTAATAGATCCAGTTATGCATGTGCAGCTTTTTCTCTTGCTTGATTAAGCAAAGTGCTTCTTCCAAGAAGTATTGAGCTCTGTGTTGTTCTGGCCGAAACCTTGAGTGCTCACAGAGACAGGAAGACATCTGCGTCTGGGATGCACAGTAATAGAACAGTCCATTTGCAATTTAGCATCTTTTCAGAAGGCAAAAGGAAAAACTTCAGTACCTTTAAAAATTACCCTTTTTAAGAATAAGAACAATTTTTTGTAGAAATGGAAATAAAAAATATTTTATTATTATTATTATTATTATTATTATTATTTTTGTCTTTCTGAGACAGGGTCTCCCTGTAGTCCCAGCTGACCTGAACTCACTGTGTAGACCAGGCTGGCCTTGAACTCACAGAGATCCGCCTGCCTCTGCCTCCTGAGTGCTGGGACTAAAGGCGTGCGCCACCACGCCCGGCTTATTTATTATTTTTATTTTACGTGTATGAGTGTATTGCCTGCATGCATGTGAGTGCACCCATGTTGTGCAATGCTTGCAGAGGTCAGAAGAGTGTGTTGGATCCCCTGGAACTGGAGTTATGGACAGTTATCAGTCGTCATGTGGGTGTTGGGTTTCGAACTCAGGTCCTCTGCAAGAGCAGCCAGTGCTCTTAGCCACTGACCATTTCTCTGACCCCAGAAATGGAAATTTTAACAGTTGAGTACTAACTGCATCTGTATTTTCATTTTATCTGTGTTAGAGTAGTGGGAGTATTAGAAGGGCTCCTAGTGTCATCTCCCAACTTCACATCTTTGTCAGTGTCTTCTCATTTGTGTGTGCCTGTACGTGTGTGTAAGCTATGGGACTGCCTTGATACAAGTCTCATGTAGGCTAGGCTGGCTTCAAACTTGCTGTGTGGTAGAGGACGACCTTGAATTTATGATCCTCCTCCTTCCACTTCCTGAGTGCTGGGATTCTAGGCGTGCCCACCATACCAAGTTTTATGTGGTGTGGTGCTGGGGTTGAATTCAGTGCCTTGTGCACTCTTATCAGCTGAGCTAGGTCTCCAGCCCCCCTGCCTTAGTTTTGAGACAGGATTTCTCATTGGCCTGGAGCTCACCCATTAGGCCAGTTTGGATGGCTAGCGAGCCTTGGGGATTCATCTGTCTCTGCCTCCCTAGCACTGTGATTGTGAACATGCACCACTGTGCCTGAGGTTTTTTTTTTTTTTTTTGGTCTTTTTGAGACAGGGTCTCCCTGTAGCCCCAACTGTCCTGGATTCACCATGGAGACCAGGCTGGCCTCAAACTCACAGAGATCTGCCTGACTCTGCCTCCCGAGTGCTGGGATTTTATTTCTATTATTTTTTTGTGTGTGTGTATGTGCACACACAATTATGTAGAGATCAGAAATCATTGTTGGGTGTCTTCCTCTATTTCTTTCTACCTTATTTTAATTTTTTTTTTTGAGACAGGGTCTCCTTTGTAGCCCCAGCTGGCCTGGAACTCACAGAGATCTACCTGCTGTGCCTCTTGAGTGCTGGGACTAAAGGTGTCTGCCATCACACCCGGCTTCTACCTTATTTCTTAAACAAATAACTTTATTATTTTAATTTTATGTGTATAAGTGTATTGCCTGCATGTATGTAAGTGCACCTGTGTTGTGCAATTCCGGAGGAGGTCAGAAGAGGGCGTCAGATTCCCCTGGAACTGGAGTTACAGACAGTTGTTAGCTGCCATGTGGATGTTGGGAATTGAACCTGGGTCCTCTGTAAGAGCAGCCAGTGTTCTTAACCACTGAGCCGTCTCTCCAGCCCTCTATCTTATTTTTTGAGACAGGAACTTTCACTGAGCCTGGAGCTCACTGTTTTGGCTAGGCTGTCTCTCTCCCCCAGAACATGGTTGTAGACATGCACTATCATCCCCAGATTTTACTTGAGATTCCAACTCAGCAAGCACTTATCCACTTAGCCATCTCCTCAGCCCTATAGGCTTTTTTCTCCTCCTCCTCCTCTTCCACCTCTACCTCTACCTCCTCTTCCTCCTTCTCCTCCTCTTCCTCCTCCCCCTCCTTCCCCAGCTGGTGTGGAACTCACTATGTAGACCAGGCTGGCCTTGAACTCACAGAGATCCACCTGCCTCTGCTGGGACTAAAGGGTGCATCACCATGCCCTGCTCACAGGTGTCTTTTCTGTGTGGGTTCTGGGTATCCAGTTCCTTGTGCTTGCAAGGAAAATGCTTTATTGACTGAACCAGAGACACCTCTCCAACCTCTCCTTATGTTTTTATTTTTACTTATTTTTAATTTTAACTAAATTTTTAATTTTATATGTGTGTGTGACTGCATGTGGGTATGTGCACGTGCGTGTAGGTGCACATGGAGGCCACAGGCATTGGACCCCCCCGCCCCCCGAACTGGAGTTACAGGTGGTTGTGAGGCTTCTGATTGTGGGTGCTGGGAACTCAGGTCCTCTGCAAGAACCATCTCTCCAGCCCCGCCCCCCCCTTATTTTTTTTGTCTTTTTAAAACAAGGCCTCCCTGTGGCCCCAGCTGGACGGGAACTCACTATGTAGACCAGGCTGGCCTTGAACTCACAAAGATCCGCCTGCCTCTGCCTCCCAAGTACTGGGCTTAAAGGCGTGCGCCACCACACCCGGCTTTCTCCAGCCTCTATTTTTAATTTTTTTAAATTTAATTTTTATTTATTTGGCACGTGTGTGTGGGGTGCAAACTTTTGGAAGTTAGCTTTCTCTTTCCTTCATGTGATTTGGGTCTTTGTCAGGATTTGTGGCAGGCATCTTTACCCACTTCTGCTGGCCCCTTTTCTACTTATTAAGCAGGACTGGTGAGCCCCTGCTCCCTTGCTTGGATCCAAAGCCTGTCATCCTCTGTGACTCTTCCCATTTAAAATAAACTATAGTTTTAAGATTGTTTAAGGCTTAGTTTATAGAAAAATTGCAGAGATAATACCGAGTTACTCCATGTCCAGTTTCCCCAAAATGTTAACATTTTATTTTACTGCACAACTTGGTACCAGTATGGAAATCCCACCCTTAATTCTGATCACCTTAATTTTTCCTTGGTGTCTTTTCCTGCTGTGGGATCCCACCCTGAGGCACTGTGGTCCATTTAGTTGGCTCTAGTGGTTTCTCTGACTTCCTTGTTTGAGATAGTTTGGCAGACTGTTAAGTGTTTTGTACGATGTCTTTCTCCTGGGGTTTGCTTAATTATTTTTCTCATGAGGAAACTGGGTTCTAGGTTTTGAGAGGAAGACCTCAGAGGCCAAGTACAGTTTCCATCATACCGCATTGTGCCATTGTGAGTTCTGTCAGCCCGAGTATCACTGATGGTGTTGACCTTGATCACTTCCTGAGGAGTATTTGTACTGCACAGAGACTCTTTCTGTGCTGTCCTCTGTGGGAGGAAGTCACTCTGTGTGGCTGTGAGCTCTGTTTTTACTGATCTCTAAGATACTCAAAATGTGTTCTGATGCCATGTTCTTTTGTCTGTCCTAATGCTACTGCCTGCATCAGAGCAGGCAGTGTGGCAGGAACCTCCCACCGGGACTCCATGCTTCTGTTCATGCCTCATAGTCTGTTCTCCATTTGATAGCAAGTGAGCCTTTAAAAGGCTTTCCGACCACACTTGGAATGTTGTAGAATGCCTTCCGGTGCTTCCTCCAGCCTCCCTCCTTTTGCCTAAGCCACTGGTGCCAGGAAGACCCACCCCCAGACAGTCTGAGGCTTATTGCTCTTTCCTCACAGACCTGTGGCCCTGTCACTGGTCTTTCTTTATAGTACCTACTCTGGAGTATTATACTCTGTGTGTGTTAATTTGTTCATGGCATGACTCCCATGGTAGAAGGGACCTTCTTAGGAGCACTTTGTCCGTGGTGTTCTCTGCAGCATTCCCAGTTTCTGGCACAGTACTTGGCATAAGTACATACTTCGTAAATGCTTGATGTACACACGTATGGATTCTGCAGGTGGATGACACGGAGTGCTTTGCATGGGCCAGCACTCTGTGGAGATTATGTTACTTCCCTTCCTGTTTCTGTGGGTTTTATAGAGCTTTGTTTTTTATTAGACTCATAATCCAAGCTACTTTAAACCAGACAGAAAGTTTAGGAAAACCAATACATTTACAGGCATGTGGACCTGTGAAACTCCCAGGCAGCTGGCAGTATAGAAGTTATAGCTGTCCAGAGAACTGCAGTGAGCCATGAAGGTAGGGCACAGCATACAGTAGAGCTAGAATCACCCATGCAACGGGGACTTCCTAGGCCCTCTGTTGCATTGAGGTTATTAATATTGCTTGGCTCAAGGACAGTTCCATTCAGGAGATGCTCTGGTCTGTCTTCATCAACTACACCCATGTTCTTCCTGAAGCTGTTGTCCTATTGAGGCTGCCAGCTATTTTTGTCTTGTCCTTGAGGTCATTGACAGTTGTCTCTTCGACACTTGGAAGCACTCCTAACTGATCCTTTAGGTGAGCTTGCTGAGCCCCTGAGCTGTTAGCTGCTGCCATTACAGGGAAGCACTGAACATCCAGACTGGGGGCCCTGGACTAGTTCAGAATGGATTAGGGGCTAGGGGTGGACTTGGATGTGACACAGACCCAGGTTCAAATGCTGGTTCAGCTATTGAGTAGCTTTGTGACTCAGGCAATTTCCTTGACTCAGATTCTCAGATTATTGAGCTGTAGACTGGCATGAGATGCCCGGCCCACTTCATGCTGGGCAGTGAGTCATGAGCACAGCAAAGCTGAGAGGTGCTCGTGAGCTGTGAGCAGATCTCTGTGCTGGCCTCTCATCCCCACTCCACTCTGTCTAAGCAGGGGTTTCAGAGGTGCTGCTCTCCTGGCCTCCCTTTGGTGAACAGAACCAGGCCACCGGGGCTGGATCAGTGTGACCTGTGGCAAGTACGACAGTAAAAATGCAGAACCGAACAGGGTGTTTGGAAGTCTTGGGAACGCCCACGGGTGGAAATAGCAGTTGAGTATTTCTTGGCATACATGCAGGTGTGAGATAAATGAGCCCAAAGTAACATTCTAGTCAGTGCTTTGTGCAACCTGACTTGAAAACTCACCACGAGTGTGCAGCCTGCTGGTGCCAGGAAATGCCCCTGTACCCACATGACCATGATCAGGGTAGCATGTACATGGACAGACTGGGGGTCCTTAAGCTTGTCCAGCTCTTACTTGTATAAAATGGGCATGGCAGGGATCAGAAGCTGGCAGCTGGGTGTGCTCTGAAGGATTGTTGTGGTCCAGCTCTGGGTCTGTGAGGGAAAGACTTGGATTCTCTGTACATAGAGGAGGGACTGGCATTTTTGTATAATGTGACCAATGGTTTAATAACTAGGAAATACCAGAGACACCAAGCTGTCTCCAGAAGCCCTGTGTGGTCTGAGACAGAGTAGTGGAAATGGGAGCCGTGGCTGAGGAGCATGCTCCCTGGGCCGAATGGGAAGGGAGACTGTCTTGACAGTCAGCCACGAGGTTCTCCAGCCTAGTTAGGTGAGAAGAGTGACAGTGGTAGGAGCTGTGTGGAGGGCTCCCCAGAAAGCCTCCCCTGGGTCTCCGTGAAACCTGGTAGTGGTCACGTGGCATATGCATCAGTTACTGTGCCCATTTCTGTGACAAAAAACTTGACAAAAGTAAAGAAAGGTTTGTTTTGGCTCACAATTTGAGGGGACAGCTCATTACTACAGAGAAGTCATGGAAGTAGGAGCCCGAGCTGGCTGGGCACATTGCATCAGGAGGCAGTAATAACTGCTGGTGTCCCACTTAGTTTTTCTTTTTATTCATTCCAGGACCCTAGCCCATGGAATGGTGCTGCCCATATCTAGGGTGGGTCTTCCCTCCTCAGTTAACCCAGTCTAGAAGCTCCCTCACAGACATTCCCAGAGGTTTGTTTCCGTGGTGACTCTTAGTCCTGTCAAGTTGACTGTTAAGATTAACCATTGTATTGTTGCAACATGATGGCGTCAATGTGAGCTTAGTGAAGGCTGCCAGTGTGTTCAGAAGTTGTGTCCTTAATAAGGGACAGTCCAGCTAAGCAGCTTTACAAACAAGGAGGAAGTAGTGGACAGGGAGACAGAGATACAGGAGGTCTTAGAGATCTGAGATCTAGGGGCTGAGGGAGGGGAGGAAGGAGAGGACAGAATTGAGGTGTGAGAAGAAGGGGATGAGGTCTGACTTCAGTCCGGACAGCTAAATAGGGCACAGGGCAGGATAGAGGGCACTGTGGCCACAAAGGAGAGGGCTGAGCTGAGGTCTGTCCTGCTTGCTCTGCCTTCCTACTGGAGTGCAGCAGCTCCCTGAGCCTTTGAAAAGTCTGTGCTTGTCTTGAGCTTAATGTCCTTTTCTATTTTTAAGACAGGGTCTCATGTAGCCCATGCTGGCCTTGAACTCACTATGTAGCTTAGAATAGCTTTGAACTCCTGGTCCTTCAGTCTTTGCTTCCCAAGTGCTGAGATCACTGGTGTGCACCCCACACCCACACCCCATGCCCAGTGTCTTCTTTCAGCCTATGTTAAGCTGTGTGTCTTTTCTTTCTCAGTATCCCGTGGAAATTAGGAAGTACGAATATGACCCAAACTTTGCAATCCGTGGACTACATTATGATGTCCAACGGGTAAGTTTGATTCTCCTGTTTTTCTGTAGTTTTACAGTGTTTTGAAATAAATGATGCTTAATAAAATGGTTGGTATTTTCTTTGGTAAACAGTTGGTTTTAAATGAAATTCTTTAGGGTTGTAGAACAAATTATTCAAATGTTTCTGGATAGCTTTCAGAAAGATTAGTAGAGGGAGGTATTAGGGAGTGCCAGCTAATGCTGGGTGCTGTGTTTGTGGGAGGAGGAGCCAGTGCCATATTTGCTTTCTGTTTTTCTTTTCCTGATATGCCATTGCCTTAAAAAGCACTTTAGTTAACAAGCAAGGCTCTTGGAAACTGTACCTTGTCAGGGCAACTAATGTTGACAGGATTTATAATGATACCTGGATTGCTCATTTCGTATGCAAATTGTTATGCATTCTTCACACGTGTGTGCATGTTTATGTTTTTAAAGGCAATGTTGATGAAGATTGATGCTTTTCATTACATCCAGATGGGAACCGTCTACAGGTAAGAGTAAGCCATGAATTTCATTCACCTGCACAGCCCAGGGGATTTGGATTTCAGGCCCTGCTGACTGACCAGGGATGGGGAGAACAGCTATGTGTGAATTACAGTTCATTCACTCAGCCACTCACTCAGTTATTCAGGGATAAATAATGAGGTCCAGAACAGGCATAGTGCTGAGGTGTTGACTACAGGGCTCCCCTCAGGATGCAAGAGTGGAAGCCACACAAGTGAGCAACTGTAGCCCAGAGTAGAGTGGCAGGTGGTGGTGGAAAAGCAGTGGCTTGCTATCTGTACAGTGTAGGGATAGCTCTGGGTACAGGCCTGGCTGGCTGAAGTATGAACTGGTATTGTCGGAGACCGTGTGTGTGAGTGTGTGTGTGTGTGTGTGTGTGTGTGTGTGTGTGTATTCATGTTTATATATGCAGGTGTGTGGGGGCTAGAGGTCAATATCAGGGGTCTTCCTCAATTATTTTCTACCTTATTACCTTATATTTTGAGACAAGGGTTTTTCACTGAGCCTGAGTCCCACTGATTTGTCTAGACTAGCTGGCCAGCCCCAGAGGTCCTTCTGTCTCTGCTTCTATATACTGGTAGATTAGAATGTACTAGTCCAGCTTTGTTTTTAAAACTGGCTTCTAGAGGATGAATTTCAGGTTCTTGGGCTTGTGTGGCAAGCCCTTCACTGACAGCTGTCTCCCCAGCCCTGTCAGAGCTCTTTCTGATTGACTGTCTTCCTGTCTGACTTGGCTCTCTCAGGCAAGCCTTTGGCAGTACTAGCTTGCATTTTCCCAGCCCTAGGTCTGGAGAACCATAGCTTTGCTTCCTGTTGTTCCACAGGTTGGGCCTCATGCCTGGTCCCCAAGTGGATGATGGGGGAGTGGCTGTGCTGGGTGAGAGCAACATGTAGGTCTTTGCTGGTTCCCCTCATGCTTGGTCTGCTCATACTGCTCTTCCAGGATGCACTTTTCCTTCCTCTTGGGTTCTGGAAATATCCCTTCCTCTTGGGTTCTGGAAATATCCCTTCCTGTCCCCTGTTTACCACAGACTAGGCCATCCTGTCTTCACCCGCTTAGGCTGGAGTGGTCCTGCTCTCTCCTTGCTCCATGCTGTCCTCATGCTCCTGTGGTCCTGTCTGCATGTGTATGAATTATACATCGTGTTAAGGAGCAGGAATAGGGCTCAGCAGGGAATGCCAGTTGAGGCATTTAAGGAGAAAGAACATTCAGATGTAGGTTCTAGCAGGTTATATGTCTCTAGACCTTAGAGTGAGTTTCCAGGAAGCAGTGGGGTGTGTTGGGTATTTGGGGTCATACTCATTTCCTCAATGTGAACTGCAGCTCCGCTCAGCTGCCTGCCCTCCCCCACCCCCAACTGCTGGTCTCAGTAAGTTCTTGACTCTCTGCTAGCTTTGGCTTCCTCATCTGTAAAATGGGTAACTCCAATGCGTGCCTTGGCTGGTTGTAAAGTGGAAGCGTGCTTGGAATGTGCAGGATAGACAGGCCAAAGTGTCCTTTCTCTTTCTCCTTAGAACTGGTTGAGAACAAGAGGAAGGTGGGAGAGATGTGTCAGTCCCAGCCTTGCTTGTTTCTGAGACCTGGGCTCATAAGACACCTAGGCTGTGCCTTGTGACAGCAATGGCTTCCAGAGGACAGGGCCAGGTCTGTGGGCAGGTGGCCAGTGCCCTGTGCCCCACTGCTAGGATTCCTTCACATTTGTTTTCTTTCTTTCTTTACATGATACTATAGACATCTTCCTGTGCTAGCAAGAGCTATTCTCCAAGGTCAGTCTAGAATGATCTGGTTTGTTAGTAAGATCTTATCTGATTGCTGGAGTACAGAATGTCTTTTGTTTTCAAAAGCCAGTAATTTTAACAAGTCAGTCAGGATTAGAGACAAAACCGTAGTGAATTCACCTGGGTGCTTTTAAACCTAATTATGGAGGCAGGGTGTAGGGTATAGGAGGGAGGAGGTCAGAGAAAAGAAGTCATCATCACACAGCAAAGCACAAACCACTTTGTGAATGCATTTTAATGTTAGGCGATGCTTTGTCAGCCTGTTCTTAGCAGCGGTGAAGTTTCTATTGAGAGACTGTTTCTCATGTGCAGCATGACATCACCTGGCTTCTCTGCAGTTTCTAATCACTGCTGCAGTTTCTCAGGTGCTTACTCCCTGAAGACAGGTGGAGGAGCAGCTGTTTTACCCCCTTTTCCTTCTGGGGTTGGCGGATTCAGGTGTGCAAGTGGCAGAGGTCAGAATGACAGTGCAGAATTCACTTTTCCCTTGGATGTTCATTAGACAGGCAGATGGTGATGTGAAGCTGGCCCTCAGTGTCACAGAGCATTCAGTGTCGCCCCCTCTGCAGTAGTATGACCAGGCTCTCTGCCTCGTGTCATGTATTGAGTCCACCCAGCCTCTGTGTGACTTTTTCCACTCCGGCACTCAGTTTAGGGTACAGTATTGGAGGGCAGGAGGATAACGTTTGATAGAGACAAAGCAGGGTTTCTTTGCTTAAAAATGTAAAAAATACTGAAAACCCACCCCAAAGCTAGTCTTTGGGCAGCTTTGTCCCATAATGGTGTAAGAGCCTGGGTTGAGTGCAGGCTCAAAACCATATAGAGCCTGGTTTTAATCGTGACTCAACACTTTCTTCTTTGCTATATCACCTTTCCTGTGCCTCACTTGCCCTACCTGGAAAATGGGAAGAACAGTGAATAGTACCTCCCTCTTAGGACAGTTGAGAAATGAGTGATTGACCTGGTGTTCCTCCTGATTGGCATAACATAGATGCCATGTAGGATTAGATATTATCGTTATTAATCTGGCTCTTATCAGCAGAACAGTAGTTGTAATAGTAACATACCACCTGGTGTTTATAGCTGCTGCTATGGTACACTCTGCCTCATGGGACAGTAGTTTGTCCTGCCATAGTTGAAACATCCCAGCAGTAGACAGAAGCCCAGAAGTCATCATTCCTTCTAATCAAACATTTTAATGGCATTGTCTGATTTTTCCAGAGGCCTCAGTGTTGTTCCTGATGAAGAAGTCATTGACATGTATGAGGGATCCCACGTGCCCTTGGAGCAGATGAGTGACTTTTATGGAAAAGTAAGGAGAAACAGTGTCTTTAAGTAAAGCATAAGCATAATGTGATGCATAATGCCTTTCTTTTGTGTTGGTCAGTTTTATGACTGGAACATGGCTAGGAAATGACTTAAGGGAGGAAGGATTTGTTTTGGCTCACATTCAGAGGTGTCAGTCCATTGTTACATGGCTCTAGGTCTGTGGTACAGCAGAAGATCATGCAGGCGGGCTTGGTGGAAGAAAGCCACTCAACTAGGGATTGGAAAACAGAGAGAGTGAAAGGTAAGGTCTAGGGATGAGATATACCTAGTCCTCCAGCTAGACACTGCTTCCTAATAGCCCATTCAGCTATGAATTAATCAGGAGATAATCTTTGAATGATGTTAACACTCTCATGGTCTAGGCATTTCTCAGTAGCACCAGCAGGTAGGAACCAAGCCTTGAATACATGAGGCTTTTGGGCAGGGAGGGGTGGGGGATTTCAACTGTTGGATTCACCTGGTGCACATGCGGAATTGATGGAAATCTGAGATTGGGTGTGGAGAGAGAGTTGATCTGAGAGGGATTAGAGTACTGAAGAGTCACCCCTGGCTTTTCGTGATTCTCCTTCACCCCTTCTCCTTATCTGAAAGAGGAGAGGAGACTCTTTCTACCTCATACCTGTCTGGTTTGCCACCACACCCCTGCAGCTATATCATCCCTGCGCCCCCCCTCACCCCCCATTTGGGGCTCAGTCACTAGGGGCTGTTGTGGAGTAGCTCTGGCTTCCCCAAGATGGGCTGAAGTATCCTAAGATTGAGGACTAACCTCCTGCTATTGCCTGAGGGAGATCCCAGCTCTTCTGTGTCCTCCCGTCTGAGAGGGAGTGGGAAGCAAGACTAGCTCTGGAGAATGTGGGACGGGAAGGAGAGGAGGGGAGTCTGACTCCTAGGCCGGCCACCTATGCCTAGTGAGAATCAACTCTGTGTGAGGCTTTGGAATAAGGGGAACATATCACTTTCATTATTAGGGATCCAAGTGTGGATGCCTGGAACTCCTCTGGCTTCCTGGCATCCTCCTGCTGCCTGTCACACTGTAAGTTGGGGTCTCTGTTGCTAAGCCTGTCTTCCCTCTGCAGAGTTCTCATGGGAACACCATGAAGCAGTTCATGGACATCTTCTCACTGCCTGAGATGACCCTACTGTCGTGTGTGAATGAGCATTTCCTGAAGAACAACATTGACTATGAGCCTGTGCATCTGTACAAAGATGTCAAGGTTGTAGGGCGGGGGCAGGGCGAGTTTGGGATTGCGGGCTTCTCAGGAGTTAGTCCACTCTCTTGGTTGGGCGTTTTAGTCCTGTGCTGAGATCACTTGTCTCTGTGATTTAACCTTGAAAGTCATAAGAAGGATGTTGCTGAATCAGAAGAATTGGAGCAGCAAGTTTCTATCACAAAACGGAGCTCACTATTACCTGGATTTCTAATCCTTTCTAACTGGAAGGCCAGCACACCCAGCCCAAAGGGCAGCCAGCCCTGCTCTCGTGTGAGCCCAACTACAAGAAGAGGGTTTCTCTTCTTTACTTGGGGACACCATTGTTTTGTGTCCATGCTGTTGGCTGGTGTGGCTGAAGTTGCCAGGAGGGCACTTTTAAAACATTTTTTAAAATTACCAGATTGTAATTACACATTTTTATGTGGTGCAGTGTACACTGTAGCCCATAAAGATGCCCAGGTATGGAGGATGAGGAGAGATTGGCTTTTTCTTGCCCACAAAGGCTCCACATGCTAGAGTCCACGTGCAGCTAGAGGGCTGCATGAAGGTACAAACCCTTAGGTCCATATATATACATTATTTAAAAGTTTATATAGTTTAGTTTATGTTCATAGCCACATATATTTTTATAATATGTATTAAGTTCTGTGAACTTTCACGATACTTAAAACATGTTCATAATAATTTGATATATAATCATAAGAGTATTTTTATATTTATATGTAATATAGCTTTATCTTGGTTATTTTTTAAAGATGCATAATTATATGCTAAAAATATTTTTATGTTTATCGCCACCGTAACATTTTGATTGTCCCGAATTCTGGATTTTAGAGAGTTGAAGGATGAATGGCAGTTTCTCAGCATCACTTTGATAACATTTGAGCTGTTTAAATATTTAGTTTCTAGTCTCCTTTTGTGTACACAGATACTCCATGTTTAAGACTCATTTGTAAGAGCCCTTTCCATCCATGGGGAAAGATTGTTTGAGAGTTCAGTTTTTATTGTAAGCGTTACTACCACCATCAGTAAGCACTCTGTAGTGCTTATCCTGTCCCAGGCTCTGTTCTTCTGAGTAGTTTCTGTGAACTCACTAAATCCTTGCAGTGGTGCCTGAAGGTATCATTATCATCACTCCAACTTACAGACTTTGAGGCACAGAGCGCTTATGTGTTCTGCCCAAGGTTACACAGCTAATAAGTGCCTAGATTTTTTTAAGCCTTACAGTTTGGCTGGCGTTTAATCATTGCCTTCTGTGCTGATGTAAAATTGAAACAGGCTCATGCTAAAGGTAATTGAAGTTAATATGACAGCCCAGAAGGGCCCACTCTTGACAGACGTCTACCAACAGTCTAAGACTCAGGCACCATTTTGCTTGTACCCACGTCCATTGCTGCTGGCAGCAGTTTCCCTCTCCCTCCAGGAGCCCACAGGCCCTGTGCTGCAGCCCCTCCCCCTACGAGCGGATCCTGCAGTGGCATCTGGCAAGCAGCAGGCTGCCATACCTACAAAGGCTAACCCCCCTTCCCCTTTCCTGTGTCTGTCATTTAGTCCCGTTGCTGCCTAAGTGACAGTGACCTTGGCGGTTTCTTATACTGTTGGCAATATTCAAGAGAGGAGGATCCTTTTTTCCTTCTGCCTTTACCTCGTTTTATAGAATTTTTGGCATCCAGGGATGGCGAAGGAAGGGCACAAAGATGTAGAGAGCAGGAACTCCTGCAGGTCATCTGATGCCGTTTGTTCACCATCCTGCATCTAAACTACACAAACAACCTTTCAGAATGAAACTATTGAAAATTGCATTGGCAACTGCCACTGTCCCCATGGAAACACAAGCTTTTCCTTTAGGACCACCCAAGACAAAGAGGCCAGTGTTGAGATGTTGCTTAGTGCTTGGATTGTCAGGCTTCTAAGATAGAAGTGAGCTCCAATGATATTTCACTGGGACTCACTCCAGCCTTCCCCAGCTCCATTTTCACTGATGAAAACCTGTCTTTGGACAGGACTCAATAAGGGACGTCCATATCAAAGGAATAATGTACCGAGCAATTGAAGCAGATATTGGTATGTACTCAACAGTGTATGTATGCTGTGCTGCTGTGTGGTCTCTTAGTGTTGCATCCCAGAGGCTGAGCAGGGCTTGCATGCATCTCTGAGTGCTGTTTAAGGACCCTGATCCTGACAGTGTAGATATCTTTTCTGTTCTAGAACTTGGTGTCACTTTAATGCAAAGAGAGGACCTGACAGCTGCCCCTTAGATCCCCCAAGGAGGTGGAATCTTTGTTTCTGATACACTGGGCATCCATGTACCACCCAGAGTCAGCCTTAAGACCCGAGCTTTCCACTGTGCCCAGGACAGTGCTTAACTCAGGCACCCCATTTTGTTAGGATCAGTAGAATGGCTGATTTCATCCTGACTCTGTGGACTTTTCTCTTCTTAGAAAAGTATATCTGTTATGCCGAGCAGACCCGAGCAGTGTTGGCTAAACTGGCTGACCATGGCAAGAAGATGTTCCTCATCACCAATAGCCCCAGTAGCTTTGTGTAAGTTCTGTCTGCCCTTGCCAGCTCCTGGTTCACTTCTGTGTGCTAGTCATTTTAACAGTTTAAAGAAAAAAGTTTGCCCCTTTGCTGTTCAGTTTTCATGGCTGACTTGTTGTTCCAGAGACAAAGGGATGAGATACATCGTTGGGAAAGACTGGAGGGACCTGTTTGATGTGGTCATTGTTCAGGCCGAGAAGCCAAACTTCTTCAATGATAAGCGGAGGTGAATGTTCCTCGCGCTAGGGGACTCGATTGCATTTTGTGGTTATGTGTGTGGCATGCTTTGGTGAAAATCCAGTTACTAAATTATAAGTATCTGAGGCAGTGCTTTTGCTTTGTAGCCCCAGAGCACACAACCTTGAGGATGGTAGGGTTGGCACATGTCAGGCAGTTTGTACGTATTTAAGCTGTTTTCAGTTCAGTGTGGGCTGCCTCAGTCCAGTGACTCAGGCTTTAAGAAAGTGATAGACAGCAATGGAAATCAAAGCTTCACATCACATAGCAAATTAGGTCTTTGTCTCCAGGCGCATTATGAAGTTCAAGAAAACAACACCGACAACAGACCGGCTGGTGGTGTCTCTTGAAATAGAGCTAATTAGTGTATTTAAAGTTGCAGTTGGATTGCACAAAACTCTTCAGTAACTTGGGCTTTGCAGCAAGTACAATGAATGACTTTCTCTATGTCTTATATAATGTCTTCGAGCCTCAGTAGCTTTGAGAGGTGGGGGAGGGTAGACATTTGGGGTTGAGACACTGTCCAGGGTGTGCTGTTAGTACAAGAGTGCTAAAGTGTCTTTAAGCTTGGGGACAACTAGGTGGCCCCTACTCCAAAAGATCCCCAGTATTGAGAATTCTCATGTTAGTGTTCTAAGAATAACTCTCTTGTGTCTGATGGCCTAGTTTTGGAAGGCCTTTTACTGACGTTCTCTGGTCTGTAGTTGGTGACCAGGCAGTCTTCCCTCTAGGTAGTTTAAAGCATCCTAATGTGGTACCTCAAGTTAGTGCAGCATACACACCATTTTTCTTGGGATGTTAAATGTCAAAGTGGCTCCTGGAAGAAACCCTCCCCCCAGCAAGGCTCCTTGCCTCTGTGTTGTCCACAGTGGAAGGGTAGGGGCCTGAACTCTTCTTGGGAGGGCCTCTTGGCATAGCCCTCCTTTCCCCCTTCACAACATTACTTACTTTCCTTTTGTTCTGGATGCTGGGAATAAGAACTGAGAAACCCTCCATCTGTGTTACTTGTTAAAGCTCAATAGTTGGGGATGACGTATTGATTCAGAATATTCATGGAGGACATGTCAGGTAGCCATTAGAAATGATGCGTTGGTGAATAAAAGCAGTGAACATGTCTTATTACAGTAAAAGATGATATGCTTAAAATATGTCATCACACAAGAACATGCTGACAGTATTAGAGGAAAAAGGATATAAATGAAAGTTTACAAAGTGGTCCTCATGTTCCTCAGAAAAGGGAGAGTGGGTTTTACGTGAACATGAGAATGAACTGAGGTGCTAGGTGTTTGTTTGGAGCTTGGCTTTTAGAGCCATTGTCAGGCTTGAAGGGACACATGCAGTGCTGGCGTTTGCCAAGTGCCAGACCTTGGAATTCTTTTAAAAAATTTTTTCCTAAAAAAAAAAAAAAAAATTCCTATTTCCTTATCATTCACCTCTAGGTGGTGGGTCTGAGAGGGTGGGCTGGAGTGCCCCGGGCCAGAGAACATAGTGAGGTCTGTGGGGTGGGCTGGAGTGCCCCGGACCAGAGAACATAATGAGGTCTGTGGGGTGGGCTGGAGTGCCCCGGGCCAGAGAACGTAGTGAGGTCTGTGGGGTGGGCTGGAGTGCCCCGAGCCAGAGAACATAGTGAGGTCTGTGGGGTGGGCTGGAGGGCCCTGGGCCA
>NW_008346683.1:7825317-7825967 GCF_000622305.1 Nannospalax galili
GCCCCGGGCCAGAGAACATAGTGAGGTCGGTGGGGTGGGCTGGAGTGCCCCGGGCCTGAGAACGTAGTGAGGTCTGTGGGGTGGGCTGGAGTGCCCCGGGCCAGAGAACGTAGTGAGGTCTGTGGGGTGGGCTGGAGTGCCCCGGGCCAGAGAACGTAGTGAGGTCTGTGGGGTGGGCTGGAGTGCCCTGAGCCAGAGAACATAGTGAGGTCTGTGGGGTGGGCTGGAGTGCCCTGGGCCAGAGAATGTAGTGAGGTCTGTGGGGTGGGATGTCCTGGGGAATGGGGTGGGTGGTTTGGGGGCTGCTTTTTGTTGTTGGTGAGTCCCTGTTCAGTATTTGTAGAGCTGACAGTCTGTTGTTATCATGCATTGTAGTAATGCTTCCCTTTTCTGTTGTCAGGCCTTTCCGAAAGGTGAATGAGAAAGGCGTCTTACTCTGGGATAAAATCCACAAGTTACAGAAAGGCCAGATTTACAAGCAGGTATCTCTTCACCAGTTTGTCCTTTTTGTTGCTTTGCTTTGTGATCAGCAAATCACGGGAACAGCAGATACTCACCGACTCCCCATTGTGCCCAGTGCCATCTGATCTTTGAATTGACTGTTTATAATTAGGTGGTAAAACTTAGGCCAAAGTCAATATATATATATA
>NW_008346683.1:7826038-7860678 GCF_000622305.1 Nannospalax galili
ACGAGCACCACCACACCTGGCCAAAGTCAATATATTTTCTATATGCTGATAGTCACATTTGGTATTAGTTCAACCATTTTTAAG
The DNA here is from genome assembly GCF_000622305.1 of Nannospalax galili. Lineage (NCBI taxonomy): Eukaryota > Metazoa > Chordata > Mammalia > Rodentia > Spalacidae > Nannospalax > Nannospalax galili. The sequence continues at coordinate 7,826,123 of NW_008346683.1, forward strand.
TTAAAAATAAAATTTAAAGCATTTTCTTTATAAAATGTAAGATATCAGTAGTAAACATTGATTCCTCCTTTTAAAAATTTTATTTATTATGTTTATTTTATGTGTATGAGTGTATTGCCTGCCTGTATGGAAGTATATCCATGTCGTGCTCATGGAGGTTAGAAGAAGGTGTCGGATTCCCTGGAACTGGAGTTATATATGGATGGTTCTTAGCTGCCATGTGGGTCCTGGGAACTGAATCCAGGTCCTCTGCAAGGGCAGCCAATGCTTTTAACCACTGAGCCATCTCTTCGGCCCCTGGTGGTTTCTCTTTATGGAGTATTCATCTTGGCATATTATTCACACAGTTGTTTCCAGCTGAGATACATTTTCTATACAATTTAAAATATTTTGGCAATATAAGGAAGGCTGTTATGTATTTGAGTGCCAACAGTTGCCAATCGTTTTTATGTGTTGATGTTAATTATTTTCTTTAAGCACTGAACATTCTTGGGTCTATAATAGCCTGCTGGAGTTAGCAATGATTGTATTTTTTAGCCCTTGAAAACTTAGATTTAATATAGTCATTTTACTTCTAAGAAGTTAGTATAAGAAGATCTTTGAAGATCTGTCTAATAAAACTTTACTATAAGATAATCATATGAATGTTCACTATCAGGGCATTGATAGATGGAGTTATGGTACTTATTTTTTTTTTGGTCTTTTTGACACAGGGTCCCCCTGTAGCCACAGCTGGCCTGGATTTGCTTTGGAGACCAGGCAGGTCTCTAACTCACAGAGATCCACCTGCCTCTGCCTCTCAAGCTTGGAGTAAAGGCCTGCTGTGCCACCACACCTGACAGAATTATAGTGCTTTTTAACTATAGTAATTATAATAAGATTATGGAAAAGATCTTATGGAAAGATGGTCCCAACATATTTACTTAATGCGAGAAGAGAGTTAACAGAGATTTATGCAATGTGAAGCTTTTTTGAAAAGCACATTTGTCATCAAAGAAGAGTCTGAAAGATTTTCCATAGAAGTGCTTTTAACTGAGGCTGGAGAGATGGCTCTGAGGCTGGAGAGATGGCTCAGCGGTTAAGAACACTGACTGTTCTTGTAGAAGACCTAGGTTTGAATCCCAGCACCCCCATGGCAGCTAACAATTGTCCATAACTCCAGTTCCAGGGGATCTGACAGCCTCTTCTGCCCTCTGTGGGCATTGCATGACATGGGTGTACTTACCTACATACAGGCAATACACATATATACATAAAATAAGAATAATAAAAGTTAAGAGCACTGGCTGCTTGAGCAAAGGACCCGGGTTCAAATCCCAACACCTACATGGCAGCTAACAACTGTCCATAACACTCCAGTTCGGGGATCTGACAGCCTCTTCTGCCCTCTGTGGGCATTGCATGACATGGGTGTACTTACCTACATACAGGCAATACACATATATACATAAAATAAGAATAATAAATAAATAAAATATTTTTTTAAAAAAGTAGTTTTAGCTTTATTTTAAAAATAAATGTATTGATTGATTTATTGATTTATTGACTGATTGTTTTTTGAGATAGGATCTCACTATGTAGCCCTGGCTGGCCTAGAACTCTCTATGTAGACTAGGCTGGCCTTGAACTCAGAGATTGACCTGTCTTTGCCTTCTGAGTGCTGGGATTAAACACATGCAGTACCAATCCCGGCCTTGACTTTATATTTTGATTATTTAAAATAAACTATAAAAGTATAAACAATTTTTACTTGTTTAAAACATAGGTGTTGTAGACCGTGGGCGATCTGGGCCTCTTACCTATCTTGATGTATACTCCTTTCTTATTGCAGGGAAATTTGTATGAATTTTTGAAGCTCACTGGATGGAGAGGCTCCAAAGTGCTATATTTTGGTGACCACATATACAGTGACCTGGCGGTGAGGAACCTTGCCGCCGCCTCTATTGGGGATTGGGCATGTGGATTCCACCTATTAGAAACTTCTCTTTTGTTTAAGGTCATTTTTATGCATTCCTAAAAAACTAGGAGTAGACCCCATTTTTAATGTCTTGCTTTTACAAAACAGGAGAGATCAGAGTTGTGAAAAAGATTTTTTTTTTCTCTTCGAAATTATGGAAATTAGAAATTCACTCAGATTTGATGAAAAAACTCCTTCCATTTAAACAATGATAAGCAATAAATGCCAGGAACCTTTCTGTCCCTTTTATAAATGTGTCAAAAAAACCTAAGAATGCAGCACACAAGCTCATTTTTTAGCCAGTCACTTCTGAAGCGTTGAAGCTGGCATTGCCAGGGGACAGTGGAGGCTTCCCATGGCTCTTGGGACGGCTGGAGGAGGGCCACAGTATCAGGGTAGACTTGGAACATGGAGTTGTTCAGTTTCATTACTGTACTTGCTTTATCCCGGATGGAATGATTTCATGGTTTTTTTTAGGTGATTCCAGTTCACACTTTGCATGTTTCCCAGAGCTTGAAGCTCAGAGTCAGGAAGGTAACAAGAGGAGGTGGTGGCCTCAGACCATCTCCATTCTTGTCATCACTCAGTATTTTGGCCTGCATTGCACTGACTTCCATGTTTCTCTCTTAAATCTGTGTCCCTTTTGTGTCTCCTGCCATTACAGCAATGTGTGGCAGGGTGTGTGGAAGGAGTTTCATTGCCAAAGTCCCACCCAGGTCTGTGAACTCAGACTTCCTGGTGGTGAAGGTGAGGAAGTACATTCCAACACCGTGTTGTAACACTCATCCAAGGTGACGTTAGCCCACACCTGGAGTGTGCACACTTGCCTGCCCAGTGGGTTGAAGTTTGTTTCAGAGAATTGACCTCAGCTTAAGAAGACAGTTGTTGTGTTATGGCTGTGTGACTTTGAGTTCTGATGCCCCCATTTGTAAGAGGAGATATTGAAGTGCTTATTAATGACATAGACACAGAGTGCTTTTATTGGGACCCAGCTCTCTCAGTGCCCAGCCAAGTGGTGTGTTATGATGGGCATCTTGTAGGCCTGGACTTTTCATAGTTGGAAGGACTTTGAGGACTGATGTAGTTCCTTGCTGCTTACAGGTCTGTTCACATTTTCCTTCTTCATTGTAGAGCCAGTAGTAACATTACCACTTTTAATTTCTGGTTTTAGTTTGGGTCTTCTCTTTTAGTTAAGCTACAAGTTTGTCAATTTTTTTTGTTATTTAAATTTTTGGATTTATTTTATGTGTATGAATATTTTGCCTGCATGTATGTAAGTGTACCTGTGTCATACAATGCCTGCAAAGGCCAGAAGAGGGTGTCAGATCCTCTGGAACTGGAGTTATGGATGGTTGCTAGCTACCATGTGGGTGCTGGGACTCAGAAGCAGCCAGTGCTCTTAACTGCTGAGCCATCTCTCCAGCTCCTTTGTTAGTATTTTAGAAACCAATTTTTGGTTTTGTTGATTTTTTTTAAAATTCTCCATTTTGTTTTGTATACTCTAATTTTTATTCCTTCTAGTTCTAGCATTTGATGTAACTTAATTCTTTTTTTTTTTTTTTGTAGTTTCTTAAGGTATAAAGTTGGGTTGTTTATTTGAAACTATCTTTTAAAAAAAAGATTTGTGTGTGTGTGTGTGTGTGTGTGTGTGTGTGTGTGTGTGTGTTGTGCGGAGTGCCTGTGGAGGTAGAAGAGGGCATTGGATACTCTGGAGCTGGAGTTACAGATAGTTGTGAACCTCCTGATTTGGGTGCTGGGGACTGAACAGAGTCCTCTGGAAGAGCAGCAAGTGCTCTTAACTGCTGAACCATCTCTCCAACCCCCAAAATCTTTATGTAAAGTTTTTGAAGCTGTACTTTTCTTCACACTGCTTTTGCTGCATCTCCTAAGCACTGAGAAGTGGTGTTTTCATTTGTCTCAAAGTATTTTCGAATTTCCTTTGTGATTTCTTCTATGACCTGTTGGTCAAGAGAATGTTGTTTAATTTCTACCTATATGAATTTCTAGTTTTCCTTATGCTATTGATTTCTATTTATTCCTGTTGTGATCAGAGATGGCACTTAGTTTGATTTCAGTCTTTTGAATTTATTGACACACATTTTGAGTCCTACATAAGATGGATCCTGGAGGATGTGTTGTGTGCTCTCATTTGGTGGTAGAGTCTGTCTCTGTCTGCCAGGTCCAATTGGTCTGTGGTGGTGTTCAGATCTTCTGTTTTCTGATTGATCTTCCGTGTTGTTTCACCCACTCAAGAAGTTGAGTTGCTGTTATTGTAGAGGGGTTTATTCCTCCCTTGGTTTTTATTACTGTTTGTGTCATGTATTTTGGAAATAGGATATTTGGTGAATGTGTGTACATGCACACATGTATTCTATATTCTTCATGAATTAACCCTTTATCATTATAGTTTGTCTCAGAATAGCTTTTGACTTAAAGTCCATTTTATGGGCTATTAATATGGCTACTGTGCCCCCTTTTGATTATAGTTGTATTGATATCTTTTCCTTGAATTCATTTTCTTCTTTCTTTTTTTTTTTTTTTTCCTTTTTTGAAACATGGTTTTATGTGTCCCAGGTTGGCCCTTGCTTACTTTTATATCCTCCTTCCCATCATATCTCTGCTCCTATATCCCTTTGTTAGTCTGGTCTGCCTGGTCTGTACAAGGATGACCTGCCTGCCTTCTTTTCTTCTCATTTTGGTCGGAGTTTGTCCTTGCTGTTGTTTACTTGCTTGCTTGTTGTCTGTATCTCCTCCTCCCTCCCTCTCTCCTTCCCTCCTTTTCCCGCCTTCCTCCTCCTCCTTTATTTTTTGTAAGACTGGGATTGAATTGAGGGCTCCGTGCATGCTAGGCAAGCATTCTACCATTGAGCTGCATCCCTAGCCCTGTTCATATTTTCTTTGAAGGCAGAGATTTTCCAGCTTTTGTTCATTGCTTAACATTAGTATCTAGTGCAAAATAGTGCTTGATAAATGTTTGCCAAGTAAGAAAGTGGATGACTGTTTAGTACTGTGATTGCATATCTTGGATTTCCCACAGCAAAACTGATACCCTGGCCTGTTGTGACATCACTGGGTTATAACGTGTGGAATGAAAAATGCAGCCACGCCTGTTTGTGTTATGTGATCATTCCACACCTCGGCTTCTGTGACCCTGTAACCCAGATGGCCATACCCCACAGGTCCAGGGAACGCTGCAGTCTTGATACACATATACAGTAGCAGGAATCGAACTCAAGTCCTTGTGCATGCCAGACAAACACTACCAGTGGGCTATAGTCTTGGCCATTTTTATCCGTTTTATCTGTTTCTTAAAGACAAGTTCTCGTGGGTAGGTTAGGCTGGCCTTGAAATCACTATGTAGCCAGCCATTACTGGCCTGGAACTCCTGACAGAGTGCTGGGACTATGAGGTTCTAGAATTCCCAGTGTACCCCTACTCAGTTTGAATGAGGAGCAGTGCTAGTGTTCAGGTTAAGCGCCTTCTGTCCCAGACCATGGTTAATGATTCCATACCCCATGTTTCTGCAGCAGCTGTGAATCACAACCATTATTTCCAGAACAGAAACTTTCTCTGGGTGAAATGGTCAAAGCCTGGGGCCAAATTGGTTTTAATTAAGTGTAATTCATTGAATGCGATTTGGTTAATAACTAACCATTACAATTAAAAAGTGATTAAGCAAATGCCTCCCTTGTCTGGGAAGGGTAGAAATGCTTGAGTTCTGAAGAGACTGATGCTGGTGCCCTGTGGCCTTTGTGAGCAGGATCTGACACTGAAGCATGGCTGGCGGACTGGTGCGATCATCCCTGAGCTGCGGTCCGAGCTCAGAATCATGAACACAGAGCAGTACATTCAGACTATGACCTGGCTGCAGACCTTGACTGGGCTCTTGGAACAGATGCAGGTTCGCGATTGTTTTTTCTCTCTCACTTTTTCATTAAGCCTAAAGGTAATCACTGATCAAAATGTCATGAGTGTTCTACTCAATTACAATGATAAAGTATAAGGTTTAAGTTGTCCTCAGCAGACTATAAAATAACTAGGGATTATTTTGCTCTTTCCCTTGATATGACATTTAAAAATGTTTCCAGGAGTCATTTGGAGTGTCTTTGCAGAGTCCATAAACGTGGGTGCTCTCCTTCAGTCCACATTCAGTCATGCTCAGCTGCCCTCTGGAGTAGTGGGATTGGAGACCCTGTCATGGTTAGAGACCAGTCCTGGTTCTTAGTTTGCTGTAGGACTTCTCTGTGCTGGCTTCAGTTTCCCTACCTGTAAAACGAAGAGTTCTGTGGAATGAATGAATACCCCAGTCTAGGCACCATTGCTTCCTGAAAAGAGTTGTAAAGCAAGAGTCAAGGTCCTGGTCCAGCCTCCAATGATGTGATTTGCTGCTCTCCGGAGTGCAGTGGCAGCTGCCTCTTTCCGAAAGTCAGCTGGGGCAGTTAGGAAGGAATGTCCTTGGCATAGCTCGTTTCCTGGCCCAGAAGCTCGCCTCTGTTGCTCCAGTGACCATTGTGAGGGCCCTCTTCACCTCTCAAGAGCCACCCGTATGCTCCCTTTGTGCAGCTTGTCTACCATGCTGTGTGGGCGAGTGCAGATGCTTTTAGGTTAAGTGGCGCAGATGCCTGATCTGTTGGCTGGCACACCTGCAGCCTTTGGTCATGGCCTGTTGCCCACAGCTGCCCCTGCCGAGCTTTGAGACGATCAGGCCTTGTCCTCTCTCTCAGCCTGCACATTCCAGAGCATGGGGCCCCGCACGTCCTCTGGACCTGGCTTCCGGTAGGCTCTCGAATCCTGGTTCTTGGCTCCTCTGCTCAGGACTTGTTTTGCTTCTTTTACTATGCCTGTGAGATGATTTTCTAAAAATATCAGATGTCACTTGTGTGTTAATGCAGCTGAGTCTGTGCCTGGGCCAGCCAGCGCTAATAGTTTTTCCTTATGTGCCCAACATTGTGCTGAGCGCTTGCACTATGCACAGTATCCAGTTAATAGTCAATTATACCATGCGTGCAGGTACAATTCCTTCATTGTAGAATAAGGAAACTGGGTTTTGAGAGGTTAGTAACGTGTGAAATCATGATGACATGGTGAGACTCTTACTTAGGCCTTGGGAGAGGGCTTTGCACTGCCACCCTAAGGTGCTTGTTGCTTTATGGTATACTGTTCTAATTATTCTGTTCTATTATTAGTTATTAATCTCTTATTTTGTGATTTATAAATTGAGCTTTGTCATAGGTATGCATATGTAGGAAAAATATATTTAGGGTTTGGTACTGTCTGAGGTTTTAGGCACCCACAGGGAGTTTTGAGATTTATCCCCTGAGGATAAGAGATACCTGCCTGACTTGTATTTTTTTCTGTGACTGTAGCAGCTGATCAAATATACAAATGACCTGTGTGTAGATTGATGGTAGCATTACATTTAGCTTGGGAATGTTTTGTTTTATTTTTGTTTCTGACCTACAAAAAAATATTTAATGGTTGAGGAGTGTGTGGCAGAGGTGGCTGGAGTAGGAGCAAAAGTAGAGGCTCACACCGTCAAGCAGGCACAGGAAGCAGAGAGCAACTCGAGGTCTGGAAAGGCTTAACTTTCCTAAGCCTGCCCTCAGTGACATGCTTCCTCCAGTGTGGCTACACCTTCTAAGACCTCCCAAACAGCGCAACCCTGTGGACCAGGGATCCAACTCAGGTTATGATGCTTCTGAGGCGAGCATCTTTACCTGCTGAGAGTCATCTCGCTAGGTTTCTAATGATGGACATGTAAAGCTCTTCTGTGTATTTATCAGGAACATAGGATTTCAGTTGGGAATATATTATTTTACACAAATTCCTGTAAATTACACTTAAGGAGTAAAATTCCTTCAAGAAAAGGTGCAAGAAATTCTCACTTCTTGCAGGGTGTGGTGGCACACACCTTTAATCACTCAGAAAACAGAAGCAGGTGGATCTCTGTGAGTTTGAAGCCAGCCTGGTCTACACAGGAAGTTTTTGACAATCTGTGGCTGTAGGGAGACCTTGTCTCAAAAAAGAGAAAGTGGGGTGGGGTGGGGAGAAAGAAGTTCTCACTTCTGGGGCTGGAGAGATGGCTCAGCAGTTAAAAGTACTGGCTATTTTTGCAGAGGACCTGGGTTTGGTTCCCAGCACCCACATAGCAGCTGACAACTGTTTGTAACTTCAGTTTCAGGGGATTTGATGCTCTCTCTTGCTTCTGAGACATTGTATGCCCAGGTGCACTTACATACAGGCAGGAAATGTTCATGCATACAAAAGTAAATAAAAGAGAAATTCTCACTGCTGATGAGTTTGTTTGAAACCAAAGCCATAGTAACTGTTGGCTAATGTCCTGCAGGTTTACAGAGATGCTGAGTCGCAGCTGGTTTTGCAGGAGTGGAAAAAGGAGAGGAAGGAGATGAGGTAAGAGAGACCTGTTCTGCACCTGCATCCACTGTCCTGCTCCATGCACGTCTTCTGAGGCATTGTTGGGAAGCATTCTTTCTTTTAGCTCCCAAATACCCAGGATTAGTTCTCTGCTGCTGGTGACTCCTGGCATTTCCTCAAAGCCAGCTATGATCATCATGCATTGTCTGCATTTGCTGTTGAAGGCCTTGAGGGAGGCGAGCTTTTCCTTCTCTTTTCTCCTCCCTGCTTCAACTGCTCCATTGGGCTGCTGGTGGCCCAGTTGATAGCTGGCAGCGGATGTGGCTGTTGGGGCTGTGCTGTAGATACATAGGAATTCTCAGGGCTCCTGCAACCCTGGTATGTTGCACGGCTGTTTCAGGAATGTGCACGCAGCCTTTCTTGGTAAAGAAAGCCTGCCTGTTGTCAGAAAAGTTTCATAAGACATGTACGTAGGGAACAGTTAGTTGTGCACAGGGGCCCTGGTGACATCCACCCTTCCCTGAGAAGGATGATTTCATACTGCATAAACACAGCCACTCTAGTGCAGGGCTGTCCCTATGTCCCAACAGAGCCCAAGATTTGAAAACTGCCTGGGCTTCTGGCCCCTAAGCAATGGCGGCCTGACTTGATGGGGATTTTGTGGGGGTTCTGCAGAAGCCAAGCCTATATTGAGTTCCATCCTTACCCCTTGGTCTCAGACTCTTGGCTGACCAAGGCTTATTTTGACTTGATTTCTGCTGCTGTAAAAATATAGGGTAGAGGAAAGTGTAGAGGAGGGAGATAAAGTGATTTGACTTCAGGGCCTTGCTCCCGAAGGCCTGGGGCCGACAGTGACCGCATTGCTCACTTCTGAGAACCTCAGGAGACTCAAAGGAAGCACTTCTGCCAGAGAGTTCCTGTTGGCTTCAAGTCTCTAACATTTCCGCATCTTAATGTGATGTTACAGTAAAAGGTTTAACATCATTTATGTTGTTCACCCATAGAGACCTAATTGGACTTTAAAAATCTTTTAGTATTTCTTTGTTGTATCTGTCATTCCCCAGTGATAACAGACAACTTCTACCAAGGAGGGCTTTTATCGCACAGTTGTACAAAGAATTATACCTTTGCTTTATTTGTAATTGATTTAACACCATTCAAATGGTATTGTTCATTTTGCTGGACTAGTCTATGTGTAGGATCTCAGCTATCACATGGTATTCTTGTCCCTTGTATGTATGATAGGATATTAAGAGAAGAATGCAGAGGTTCAATTGCAGGAGCCAACCTCCTTGGCTAGGGTGAATGACTTTGAAGATGTGAACTAGGCTGGGTGGAAGGTGAGCACTTGGTGGTGATTAACAATATTCCGTAATTCCTCAGGTGTGAGAGAACTTGAGCATTTATAGTACATTGATTTCTCTGCCTTGCTTAGTTCTTACCACAACCTTGTTAATAAAAGGTGGTTTAGCAACACTGAGAACTTTCTTCATATCTCAATACCTTCAGAACAGCTCTGCCTGCACTGATTAACTCTGGGAAAAGATGTGTATCTATAGAGGGCATGGGACGTGTGATGGGCACTGGAGGCTTGAAGAAGTGCTTCAGCTGGCATAAGAGGGGAGGCATGTGACTGGGGTCATTTGAGAGATGAATGGGCAGATTTTCTTTTCTTTTCTTTTTTTTTTTTTTTGAGCATAGGGTGGGGGTTTATTTACAGAGGATTAGGTGCCCCCATTTACTGCTGCACTGGAAAGTCCACAGTCAAATATAGATTCAGTGACTTCCTGACAGTCACAGAAAATGGTGAGAGGTGCCTCCTGGCATTCTTGGCTTATATGTCCTTAGCCCCTCCCCCACATGAAGCTAAAGTCATCTGAGTAGGCGGGGTAACCGAGTTCCCTCTCCTTGACGAGCATGGGAAGGAGGTGTGACTATAGCTTGCCGGCATAGTGGTCAGAGGACACTTCCAGTTAACACTCCACCCATTCCTCCGGCTCTTACATTCTTTCCGCCAACCTCTTCTGCAAAAGTCCCTGAGCTTTGGAGGTGGTGGTAGGTGTGGGTGATCTTTGTCCCGTTGTGGGAAGGCACTGAACTTTTGGGGATCTTCCAGACTATGCCTTCCCAGTGCTGAGATTACAGTGTGGGTTACCACACCTGGCTTACTTGCTTTTTTGATTGGAAGTTAGGGTTTTTCTTGACTAATTGACTAATTTTTCTCTCCAATATATTTTTTTAATAAATTTAAATTTTTTGTTTTTTGAGACTTTCATACAAGTACTATATTTACAGTATTTCCACTCCTCCCTCTCCCCCTCCAACTCTTCCTATGACTCCCCCCTCAAATTTATGGCCTCTTATTACATATACATACATGCATACATACATATATAAAAGTCTCCTGAGTCCATTTAGTGTTGTTCATATGTACATGTGTTTATAACGAGATATTTATGTCAGTAGTTTAGAAAAAATACAAACCTTTTAAAACCTTTCTCTTTTTTTTCTTGCTGCTTCAGAGAAATGACCAAAAGCTTCTTCAATGCCCAGTTCGGGAGCTTGTTCCGCACTGACCAGAATCCGACCTACTTCCTGAGGCGCCTGTCGCGATTCGCTGACATCTACATGGCATCTCTGAGCTGCCTCCTGAACTACGACGTCCATCACACGTTTTACCCCAGGAGGACTCCCCTGCAGCACGAGCTCCCTGCCTGGTCGGACAGCCCCTCCGCCTTCAGAGCGCCTGTGCTGCAGGAGGCCCAGGCCAAGTAATCCTGTGTCTGTCCAAAGAAAAAGCCAGAAGCAGCCACAGGTGAACTTGACAAGGTCACTTTAAGTGGGTCTGAGAGCTGCTTTCTGAAGAGTCAAGTACGTCTTTTGATGTTCATTTTCTACCCTGGGGAGAATATGCCCAGGTTGACAGGAGCTAGCTACCTGCGGCCTGGCCTTCTTCCATACAGAGGCCAAATGTTGAAACTGATGCAGCCTCATTTACTGCAGAGCCAGTGTCAGGCCTTCTGGGACAGGTGAGCCCACTTGATGGCATCTCTCTTCAGCACGTCAAGGGTGGAAATAGTTCTAGACTCTTCTGTGAAACATTTCTTGGTTGTTTACAAGCAGAGCATTGGAACAGTGCTATGCAAAGACACTGAACAGGGGAACAGTAACATACAAAGACAGCGAGTTTGCAGAGGCAGATATGAGCCCCATGGCTGCCAGTTCCCAGGTCTTCTGGTCCTTAGGCTTTAGCAGACTTTCTGACGCATTGCTCTGAGAGGATGCAGCCTCCCTGGAAGGACTTTCTTGAAAAAGAACAGGAAGCCTTTGTTCTCAGTCTGTTGCTACCCTGCCCCATGCTGGTGATCAAGTGATGGGCAGGTGCCCTTTTCCTTGGGGAAGGGGCCGAGGAGACAGGTGCTCTCGTTAAAATTGTCGCTCAGCTGGTAGGTCTGTCATTGTCAAGTGAGACAAGGAGAGACACAGAGTCTTAGTGCTCAGTCTGTGCTAGTGCAAAGCTGTGAGCGGGCACATGGCAGTTGATGTTTAGAAGATTTGCCAGAGGAGCTTTTCTCATTTCGTTCTGCGAGCCAGGCCTGAGTGCATCTTCCTTTCCCTCTCTGGAGGGAAGATTCTTTTAGCATGTCTGTATTTGCAGTGGCTTGAACTCAAGATAGAGTCCTTTGTGACCTCAGCATATTGCCTGTGTTCTCCAAGTGCTGTAATGTCTGCTGACAGTAGTCACGGTCCTGCTAATGGTGTTTTCTCCGCAAAGCTGTGCTGTGCAAGTGCTGTGGTTGGAGCAGCCTCTCTCAGATTGCCAGACTCATTTTAAGCTTTTGCTCTAATGTGGCCTATGTTCATTTTGGTTTTTTTTTTCCCCTCGTTTTTCTTCAGATGGGGTCTTGCCATGGAGCCTAGGCTGGCCTTGGACTTGAGATCCTCTTACCTCAGCCTCCTGAGTGCTGAATCCCAGGAACACTGTTATGTCTGGTGTGGCATATATGTAATCTAAAGAACGGTGAGTTTGAAGGAGGCTTATGGTGAGTGCTTGCTTATTTGGCATTTTTACTGTAGTGAGTAGATTGAAAAGCAGCTATCGATGGAATGCTGGCTTGGCCTTCTGTAGGCTGCCCGCCAAAATGCAGGAGTTAATAAGCTGTGCAGCATCCATTGTAGCACCCAGTTACCACAGGATCTTCTGACCTTCTCTTGTGTTAATCATCACAGCAAAGGTGACCCTTTAGAGCCTTTCCTCCTCCTCTGCTGCATTCTAAACACAGTAGGGTACAGTAGTCTCATCTTCAGAACAGGGTGGGCATTTTGTGTTGCTTGTTCCCTGGTGTCTTCTTACCCAGCAGGACAGCTGGCATCTAATGCTGGCACATGATGCTCAGCACTACTCAGTGTTGGGGTCTCAAAAGGATGCACAGTGCTCTGGAGGCCCACAATTTCTGCTTTAGAGAAGCACGGCGAAGAAGCTGAAAAAAAATTCTTAGTCTAATCAGGTCCTCCTTGATGGACTAGATGCCAGTTACAGGGTGTTCTGTTTACTAGAGAATGAGATAGAACTATGCTCTCAATGCCTAAGGAGACGTAGGCCATGGAGGAGAGTCAAGAGACGTAGGCCATTCTGGGTATGAGTCATGAATTTTTTTTTTTTTTTTTTTTTTTGAGACAGGGTCTCTCTGTAGCCCCAGCTGGCCTGGAATTCACTATGTATACCAGGTTGGCCTTGAACTCACAGAGATCCACCTGCCTCTGCCTCTTCTGAGATTAAAGGCGTGCGCCACCATGCCCAGCTGAATTTTACAATCTATTCTTTTACCATTCGTTTTACAATCTATTCATTTTACAATCTATTCTTGTATAGGAGGGTCTCAGTCTTTGGGGTCACTGAGCTTGGTAGTGATTGGCCACATGGTGGGGGATTGGCCTGATGGAGGAGGTCTGGCATCACCTGTACCAGGGCCCACCAGGCATGTGTCTGGAATGCTGCAAAGCCATGGCATGTTAGTACATGGCTCAGTCTAGCAGTCTTTTTTCCAGTGTGTGTGTGTGTGTGTGTATGTGTGTATTTTTTTTGGTCTTTTTGAGACAGGGTCTCCCTGTAGCCCCAGCTGTCCTGGAACTCACTATGTAGACCAGGCTGGCCTTGAACTCATAGAGATCCGCCTGCCTCTGCCTCCCGAGTGTTGGGATTAAAGGCGTGCGCCACCGTGCCTGGCTCAATGTATATTTTTTATTGAAGTTTTGTGCATTTCATACAATACAGCTTAATCATATTTAGACACCCTCCCCACAGCCTGCCCATAGGATTTCAAGCATTCTGTCATATATGTTAAGGCTTGTCAAGTCCAGTTTGTATACTCAGATGTCCCTTTGTGTAAGTTCATTCACTGGAGCCTGTTCATCCTATCTGTCATCACTCATTTAAAGAAGATGATGCCCTCATCCAGCAGTGATCAACTGCCATTAGTTCCTTGGCTAAGATTAGGGCCTCCTGCCCATTTCCCCAGCTCTATGCTGATTTTTGTCTGATTGAGTTTTCATGGGTCTTGTGTATGCTGTACCAATGCTGCAAGTCATATGAGCAAGTTCCCAGAAGCCTAGAAGTCTCTGTTTCCTTATGGTCATGCACCACCCCTGGTTCTTAAAATCTTTCTGCCTCTTCTTCTGCAATGGTCCCTGAGCCCTGAGTGGGTAAGGTTTAATATAGGAGTCCTAACCAGGGACACACACTTTACAGTCTCTTGTTCGCTACACTTTGGCCAGTTGTGGCCTTCTGTGTTCATTGCCCTCTGTTGCTTGAGGAAGTTTCACTAGTGAGAGTTTAGAGATGCACTGGTATTCTCTCTACTCCCTGTTCCATTATGTTTCATGAACCTTAGGTATTGAAGTTTCATTGTAGATGTGTCACTTAGGGCTGGGTATCTCACACTTGTTCTCTGTGTGTCACCAGTTGTAGAATTTTGTCATAGTCTCCATTTGTCATAGAAAGGAGCTTCTTCAATGACTGGTGTATCGTGTACTTGTCTGTAAATATAAGGATACATGTTTAGCATACAGTAAGAAATTTCATTTGTCTAGGGATGTGACAGAGGTAGGGTTTTCTCTAGGCTTTATGACCTCTCCAGCCATGTGTATTTGGCTATTTTTATATTACCACACATGAGTTCTTTCCCATTTAGCGGGACTTAAGTCCAATTAGATTACCCCAAGATAAAAGTGCCAGTACTGCACCGATATGGTTTGTTGTACAATCATTGTTGTGGTTGTTAGATTTTAAAGCTGGGGTTGGGCCGTTGATTGATTTTTCTCATCTAGCAGCTTGCATAGTGTTCTGTAAAAGTATGAGAACCAGTCTTCAGAGAGGAAGTTTCCAGGTCATTTCCAGCGCCATTGCTCCAAGTCCTGTGTTCAAAGTATGCCCTGTCTTCACCAATAAGGTCTTCCCTTCAAGTTCTGGGACATAATCAAGGACTGTGGCAATAGCCTGTGTTATTTAGGAAGTCTCTTGGACTACCCTGAGCGACAAGTCAAAGGGAAGTTTCTCCTGTCCGGCACTGTTTCTTGTTCCATAGCCTTCAGCTGTACACATGCACTCATGTAGAGATATTGTATGTGTATTTTTCAGTAGGCTTTTGAACTAATACATAGTCCTCTGGGTTTTCACACCACCTGCGCATTATTTATCTATCTCTCTTCCTTTCTAACCCTCCTTCGTCTCTCCCCAGTTAAAATACTCCCATTTTTTCCTTGATAATTTATCCCCTCTTTTGAGCTCCTTCTTACCCTTTAATCCCATGGTTCCTCGTATGTCCTTCTCTCCTCCCTTCCCAGTTGAATACTACTGCAGTTACATCAGGATATATGCTCACATATAAGGGATTTGTGCTAAGATCCACAAATGATGGAAAACATTACTCTGTGTTATTTCACGTAGTATAACAGTTTCTACTTCCATCCATTTACCTGCAAATTTCATGATTTCATTTTTTTTTTTTAACTGCTGAGTAGAACTCCATTGTGTAAAGTACCACATTTTCATTATCCATTTTTCAGTTGCAGGACATGTAGATTGTTTCCATTTCTTAGCTGTTGTGAAGAAAGCTGCAACAAACATGGATGTACAAGTACCTCTGCAGTGGGATGAATCCTTTGGGTATATGCCATGGAGTGGTATAACCAGATCATGTGGTAGATTTATTTTGAGGGTTTTTTTTTTTTTTTTTTTTTTTTTTTTAATGTGTACACATGTATTGCCTGCTTGTAGATAAGTGCACCTGTGTCGTTCATTGCCCGCAGAGGTCAGAAGAGGCTATTGGATTCCCTGGGACTGGAGTTACGGACAGTTGTTAGCTGCCATGTGGGTTCTGGGATCGAACCCGGGTCTTCTGCAAGAACAACCAGTGTTCTTAACTGCTGAGCCATCTCTCCAAGCCCCTATTTTGAGTTGTTTAAGAGTTCTTCATACTGCTTTCCATAGTGGCTACATGAGTTTGCAATTCCACCAGCAGTGGATGAGTGTTTATTTGGTGAGCCATTCTGACTGGGGTAAGAAGATAAAGTAGTTTTGATTTGCATTTCCCTAATTACTGAGAATGTTGAACACTTTTTAAGGTGTTAGCCATTTTAATTCCTTCTTTAGAGAACTCTGTTCAGATCTGTAGTCCATCTTATAATTGGGTCATTTGTTTTCTTGATTCTTTGTTTTTTGAGTTCTTTGTGTATTCTGGATATTAATCCTCTTTGGTTGTGTAGCTGGTAAAGATTTTCTCCCACTCTGTGGGTTTCCTCTTTTTGGTTGTTTCTTTTGCTGTACAGAAGCTTTTTAGCTTAATGAGGTCCCACTTGTTGATTGTTGACCTTAATTCCTGAGCAACTGATGTTTGATTTAGAAAGTCCTTTCCTACACCTGTATCTGGGTACTGACTATGCTTTCTTCTAGCAGTTTCAGAGTTTCAGGTTTCATATTGAGGTCTTTGATGCATTTGGAATTGACCTTTGTGCAGGATGAAAGGAAGGGTTTAATTTCATTTTTCTACAGGTGGAGATCCAGTTTTGCCAGCACCATTTGTTGAAGATGCTGTCTTTCCTCCATTGTGTGTTTTTGGCACCTTTGTCAAATATCAGATGGCTGAAATTGCATGCACTCATTGTTGGGGTTTTCTGTTTTGTTCCATTGATCTACGTGTCTGTTTTTGTGCCAGTTCTATGCTGTTTTTATGACTATATCTTTGTAATATAGTTTGAGATCTGGTATAGTAATCCCTCCAGCACTGCTCTTTGTGCTCAAGTTTGGCTATTTAGGGGACTTTGTGATTCCTTATGAATTTTAGGATTTTTTTTCCAATTCTGTGAAGTATGTCATGGGGATTTTGATTGGCATTGCATTGAATCTATAGATTGTGTTTGGTAGGATGGTCATTTTCACAATATTAATTCTACCAGTCCATGAGCATGGGAGGTCCTTCCATCTCCTTGTGTCTTCCTCAGTCTCTTCAAAGATTTAAAATTTTCATTTTAGAGATCTTTAATGCCTTTGGTTAAGTTTATTTCTAGTTTTTTTGAGGCTTTTGTGAATGGAAGGGTTTCCATGAACCTTTTTCTCTAATTGCTTGTTATTGGTATTTAGAAAGGCTACTGATTTCTGTAAATTGATTTTGTAACTTGCCACTTTGCTGAAAATGTGATCATTTCTAGAAGCTTTCTGATGGAATTTTTGGTATCTCATACTGCAAATAGGTATAATTAGACCTCTTCTTTTCCCATTAGTACTCCTTTAATTTCCTTGTCTTATTGCTCTAGGAAGAGTTTCAAGCACTATATTGAAAAGGAGTAGAGATAGTGGGCAGGTTTTTCTGGGTCATGATTTTAATGGGAATGCTTCCAGTGTCTCTCCATTTAGAATGATGTTGGCTGTGGGTTTGTTGTAATGATCTTTTCATTCTTCCTAGAAGAATAGCAGCACCACCACATATAAGCATAAAGATAGATCATGCTGAAATCCGTGGCAGCACATAATACCCTCATGGTCTGTGAAACCGCCACCAGTTTGATTGACACTAGTAAAAGTGTTAGCAGGTGAAGGCTGAGGAATGGGTTTGAGAAATCTTGGCCTGTTTGAAGCAGGTTTAGCCATAGATGATTTGGTAGATCACATACATGCCACCAGTATGGGCTTTATCATTATTGCAGTAGCCCCAGCCTGATGATATGAAGTGCATTCAGTCAGTATCTCTCTGCAAATAGGTATGAATTCTCAGGACTGGCACCTCAAAACACAAGGGAACCATTGCACCTGAGGGCTTTGTAAAGATCTTGAAAGACCTCCCTCCTCCCTGACCCCTTGGCTGGCACCCTGCTGTGTTTCTTTCCTACCTCAGTCAGTTTCTGACCAAGCTGGTGACTAGAGCCAGGGTGTATATCTAAAAAGTGAAGTGGATTCATCAACAGCTTGCAAATCGAGGCCTAAGCATAATTATTAGGGGATGGATGACTAGTCATGATGAATCTGACATACAAAACCCTGTGCCGCTGCTTCCTAATCTGGTTTTCTGTAATCCATCACGTTTTCCATCAGAGCCAGGACTGAAGCAGTTGATACCATCAGGACTCGGGCAGTAGAACAAACCCATTTCTCGGGGTTGTTAATGGTACAGAATGTTCTGACCTATGTTATCATAGAGGGAAAAGAAGGGTTTTAGATCCATCCTGGATAAGAGGGTGAAAGAGGAAATCACTAGGTTTGACACAGTGGTTGGTTCTAATGTTCTAATGTTCCATAGTGCAGCATCTAGCACTGAATGCATTTTGGGTTCTGGAAAAGTTTTGCTTATGGTCTTTCCCAGTGTAGCATTCTTGTAGGAAGGGTCAGGACATTTTCCCATTTTGTTACTTGTCCATGTCTGGCTCAGTCAAGACAGGTTTTGACTTGTTGCTTGTTTCGGCTGGGATCAGGTCTTTTGCACTGGTCAGCTTGTTTTTTCTGGTTTGTCTGTGTGCATACTGATGACACAATATATTGGTAAAAGGGAAGTGAATCTGTTTTCTCCCATTAAAAAAAAATCAATTTGTAAAGCAAACAGAATAAAATTAGTTTTAATATTAAAAAAACTTTTAAAAAACATTGCTTAGACTGACTTTCTAAGACTTATGTGAACAAAAATTCATAGTCTAAGAGCAATCTGTGCCAGTGCGATAGTCCAGCAAGGCTCATGGTACCAGCAAGGTACCCACTCAAAAGCAATTTGCACTGCTGATTTTTTTCCCCCAGAGTTGCTTTTGCAGGGAAAGCCAGCTTTAAAAATATCTTAGGTCTTTGGCTTGAAGTTCTTGCTTTCTTCCTAACATGCTCATGTTCTGTCTTTATCTTTGACTCTCTGTCCCCCTTCTTCACCTCTCTCCTCCCTTTTTCCCCTTCCCCTTCCCTCCTTTCTTCTTGTCTGTCTGTCTTCCCTGTTTTCACCATTAATGCACCAGCTACTGATTCGAGCATATCTCAGACTAAATTACTAGTTGCTTTGAATGTGTCCACCCTATTAATTATTGCAAGGGAGAATGAAAAGCAATCTTGCCTCCTACCTAATTTAGCTTTGGGTGAATTAAATGTCTTTTCCCCTCTCCTCCTCTCAGTAAGATTTTAAGCAGCGGAAAGTGCTAAACATTGGAATCTCACTTTGCCAAAATGCTTATTTGCTGCTAGATACCCACTTGGAGGCTCTTGTCTAGAATGCTCAGAGACTAAATTTGGCCAGGTGCAGTGTTCCTTGATTGTTCTGTTCAACTGCTGGGGAGCCCATGCTTTCCCCTCTTAATATTGACTTCCTTTTCTTCCCCTCACCTTTTATTTTTGGCCTTAATATTTGGGAGCTGAGTTTTTAAATTCAGGTAACCTTTGAGATCACTGATGGGTTAAGCATAGGGAAGGGAGAGGAGTGAAGTTCCTCTAATTAGGGTCAGAGATGTGTCCCTGAAAGGGCCAAATAGGTACCATTTTCAGCCTTGCAGGCCATTCACTATTGCTTCCCCTGTAGGAATAGACATCCTGTGTTCCATTGTGATTTGTGGGGTGGATTGGGTCCTGGCTGTGGTTATAGATGGCAAGATTAATTTGCTGGGAGCACTGGAGGAGTGATCTCATAGCTCAGGTGTAGCTAGTGTAAGGTCTGTAGGTAAATGTGCTCTGTTCCCTTAAGAGCCACTGTCTGGGTGATTTCCCTATATGTCCAGTGGTAAAATACCAGGTTTCCAGTAGCTGCCAAATGCCTCATTGCATGGACTGGACCTGCAACTGTCCCAGCGTTGGGTGCTGGGCTGAGGACTGAAGGACATGCTCTGGGACTGCTGCTGGCTGACTTGTCACTCCCCTTTGGGTTTCTCCCAATGTACAGCTCTTCCTGGAAGTGAATAACTCATGATCGTTCCATATGGAGATAAAGGCCCTCACCAACCCCAGTTTGGGACAGCCTTGAAGAGCCCTCCAACTCCAGAGGTCCCTGTGAGGTCAGCAAGACCTCCTTGTCCCTGCATTGTAGCCCAGGACCTGCCCTGCCAGTCCTGTGCTCTTCCCTTCCTGTCCTTCTCTTCCCCTTCCAAGTGGTGATCCCAGCCACACTCTGCTGAAGGTCTTTGTGCATGTGCGTGCCCCCCGCCCCGTGACAGTGCTTCTGTGTTTCTGTTAGTGCGGGCTTGAACTCCCATGTAGGACTCTTTCCTAATTGTGTAGTGTAATGACAGATTGTGCCTATATGGTATCAGGCATGATAAATGCAAACTACGTAGGCTTACTATTTATTCTGAATGTTAATTTATTTATTCTACATGTTGATTTTATGTGTTAAGTGATGATGAACTTATAGCCAAATAAAAGTTTGAATTGTACCTTCTGTTTTGTTGTTACATCATCTATTTTATGTACTTTAAGCCAGTGGCAAAGCCATGTTAAATTCTGAGTCCATGGTGTTGTTTTCTAAACACATTTCCCTCCAGCACTTGAGGGTATTTCTACTAAAGAAAAGGAAAAAAAATTTAAATCTAGAATTGGGAGTCTAGCTCATTGATAGAGTGCTTACCTAGCATGTATGAGGCCCTGGGTTTGATTCCTGGTACTTCAAAAGAAATATATCTGGGCATGGTGGTACATGCCTTTAATCCCAGCACTAGGAAGTAGAAGCAAGTGGATCACTGTTCAAGGCCAGCTGCCAAAGCTACATAGTGAGATCCTGTTTATCCCCCCACCAAAAGAAACATATAAACAATCTAATGGACCCACAAAGGATATTGAGAGAAAAGGTAAATTTTAAGTTGCTTCTAGAGCTTGAAGACAGGGTGAGTCACAGACAGAAACTCTGTGAGCTCTGCCTCTAGCAGATGGCAGTTGACCTGTGCCCTCCCAGAGGGACTGGTGTCCTAGAGAGCGAGAAGTGGAGGTTCACCTGCTTGTACATGCTAATGCCGGGAGTGCTGACTGATATGGCACTCGGCACTCCTCTTTTTACCAGGAAAAGCTGGGAATCTGTTAAGAAAAGGAAGTATCAAGCTAGGAGTGTTAAGAAAACTCACTGCTAGTTTTGGATAAATGTATAAATACTTATGCACTTAATTTTTACACTTTAAAAATGTGTGTGTTTAGGGTCTAGAGCCCTTACCTCACACTGTGCTGTACACAGCCTCCTTCATAACCCCTGTGGATCTCCCATCCCTGCCCTTTGATTACTTATATTTCTGCTCTGTGATGGTAGATGTTGGGGACTCATTAGTGAAGTCCCACATTCTTTCTTTTGGATATCCTAGAAATGCGGCATGTTGTCCCAAAGAATGCTAAAACTGTCCCTCTGCCTAGACTGGGGCTGCTTTCACCTTCCTGGAGTTGAGAGAGCGTTTACAAGATGTTTTGTGGCTTCTAGAACTTTGAACTTGACTCAGCCACCCCCTGATGTGGAATAAGGTGATGTGGGCTGTGAGGGGCAACAGAGAAGAGAGCCCGAGGTCTGTTCAGCTCAGCTTTCCATTCAGTCCCCAGCAGTGATTCTCCAGCTAGCTGGGTCCTGTCGATAACTAGAAAGTAGGTAGTGAAGTGGGTGGATTGGAAGGTACTTGATCATTACAGTAATGGTTGTTAAACTGAGAGAAGCATGATAAAATTGTGGGCCATTTTCCATAGGGACAGGGAGCAAGAATCAAGATTTTACACAACATTGAAGTCCATATCCCAAATCCACCAAGGTGAACTTGTGGTGGGAAGAACCTCAGTTCTTCTACCCAAACCCCAGCAAGTAGTGTCACCTGAGGCGGCTCACAGGCTCTCTGGATCTCAACTTGTTAGCTGTAAAAATGTGATAGATGGTTTTGAAGTTTTTCCTCCCCCATCCCAAACCCCCAATCTCAAGAAGAAATTTTAGCACAGCTGGGTATGGCAGCATATGCCTATGACTCCAGCCCTTCAGAGGCTAAGGCAGGGGAATGCAGAGTTCAAGGCCAGCCTGGGCTATATAGGGAGGAGGGGAAGAAGGGAAGAGGGAAGAAAGAGGGAGACAGAAACAATATTGCTGTCATGGTTCCTCTGCATTGTTGCATGTAGCAACACTTCATTTTCTTTTAGGGATGAGTTGTATAACTAGACTGTTGTTTAATCGTTCATTCATCAGATGATAGACATTTGGGTTGGTCCCCCTTTTGGCTGTAATGTCACCTTGTGCACATATGGTGAGTCTTGTGTGGACATGCTTTCAATTCTCTTCGGTGTATACCTATGAGTGGGAGTTCTGGCTCATGGAGTAATTTTGTTTGACTTTCTGAGGAACGGTCATTTTTTTCCACAGCAGCTCCACTATTTTAATTCCAACAGCACAGGCTCTAGTTCCTATCCTCACCAATACTTGTTATCTTCTATGGACCCTTGGTCATTACCGGCCTATTGGGTGTGCAGTGGTATCTCATTGAGGTTATCATGGCTAAAGTAAATACACATAACCAAAGAAAGAATTCATAAAGCAAATGTTGGCTAAACGGAAAGGCTCTAGTTAGCCCTGGTAAGTAAATTTTGCTTTCATAGTTTGACCCCTCCTGAGGCACACAATGACTTCATTTCTGTCCTATAAACATTTATTGCGCACATTCATGTGTCAGGTACTATACTAGGACACAAAGGTAAGTGAGGTGAGGCCTTGCCTTCAGGAGCTTACAATCTAATCGAGAATATAACAGTATCACAGTTACCCATAGGATAGGGCAGCATATAACATGTCATCTAGAAGGTGCAAAGGAGGGCAGTAGAGGCTCAGAGGAGGTAGAAGTCCCCTGGGTGGACTTGGTAATGTGGCCCCTTACCCATGGAAACAACCCCCAGCTTAACCAGAGAGATGAGGTATAGTTTCTGAGTGTATCATAGCTTAAAATGCTAAGAGACTCAATGTTTCCAAGAGGCAACTGAAAGTTGAGAATTCACAGTGGCACTTTGATGGCTTAGGGACCTACGTGGCAGTGGCTGCTGGCTGGCTGCTCACATCTGGCCCTCACAGTGCCCCCAAGGGGTCGCTGCTCTCCAGCTGCTGTTCGTCAGAATCCTGGAAGAGAGGGGACTGTGAAATACTGAGTAGGGGGCATTGCCCTGCTACTGCATCCTCCTAGAGTGAACATTTCTTTTAGCCTCTGCTCTGAGGCCTCAAGCGTGACTTTTCCTCGTGAGTGTATGTGGTGGGAATGTCCACTTGTGCTGCTGCCTCATGCAGGACGTGGGTGTGTGGGCAGTAGTTAGGGTTGGCCTTACTGGGGCCACACCGTCTCTACTGCCTGAGCGGCCCTCAACAGATCACCTCAGCTCTGCCGTTCCTTCCTCATCTCTAACAGCAGCATAGGAATATAACCTCACAAGGGAGATGCGAGGTACCACATTTAGCCAGTGGTGAGTCATAGAGTTATAAAAACTCCTTCAGAATGAAAATACTGAACCATAGTGATGCTGGGCCTTGGGATAATGGACTGACTCAGAATCCCCACATACCCTAAGGGGGCCATTCTGAGCCTCCTGCTGTCAGCTCTGGGTGGTACCCAGGCTTCGGCAAGTAGCATCTGTATGTTAGCAAAGGTTACGCATGGATATTTGCGATGTACTAGCTACAGAGATGTAGCAGGTGCCCTCATCCTTCAATATAAAGGTGGAGAATGTAGCCTGGTCTCCGAATTCCTGTTCCTGCAACATTTTGGACACTTGGTCTGAACTAGCTTAGCTGGGATCCTGCTTCTAGGACACTCTGTGCCTCAGGTGATGCTTCCATGGGTAGGACTGATAGAGTCCTTGGAGAAGAGCAGAGGCAGGAAGGCATGGACTGTGCTGAACAAGGTTGACACCCTCTCCCCGTTTCTTAAATGATGGTATTTTCAATAGAATGATGCTCACAGAAATAAACTCTTACTAGTTACTTGACATGATCGAGCAGAACTCACTGTGGAAATGTAAACATGACATTTTGGGATTAGATTGAGAAAATTTGTGTCATGGTTGTCTTTCAATCCATGGCAAAGATACTCAGTCTGCTCTACAAGCTCTAAAAGCCACAAGATACATTGATGCTTGGTTTACTTCAGAAAAGGTGGTGACACCTATCAGAATATACAAGCTTTTAATCCCAGAACTTGGGAGGCAGAGGCAGGCAGATCTTTGTAAATTCGAGGCCAGCCTGGTCTACATAGCGAGTTCCAGGACAGCTGGGGCTACAAGGAGACCCTGTCTTAAAAAAGACAAAAAAAAAATATAAAAAAAATACTGTTTTGCAAGAAAACTGTAGTGTTTTAGTGACAGCCTATGAAAATTCAACAATTTTGGTTTTGGGGGAAGGGGACAGATAATTTGCTCTAAACGCTAACCTGAAAGCAGCCAGCGTCTGGCTTTGGTTAATATGGCATTAGAGGAGTGTTAGTCCCTATAGGCCAAGATTCAAATGTTTTCATGGCCTGAGGAATGCTGTCAGCTCATTCTGCTGCTCAGACAAGGGCGTTCTACATACTAGCTGTTTTCTGATTATTATATAAGGAAAAACATAAGCCTTTCCCTAGCTTCCAGTCCAGAACTGATTAAAAAATAGCAAACAGGTGACCTTCTGTACTTAGTGTGAACAGAGTGCCCTGCCACAGGGTTACCCTGGGTTAAAGTCAGGGTAGCCCCCATCTAAGCTCAAGCCTTACTAGCTCTAGAAAAAAGGTTCCTTCTTGGAAGGCCAGACCAGAATATCACCCAGTAAAAGGCCCCATTAAACAAAAGGATCTCTCCCCAAGCAAGAAGCAACTCTGATCATGGGCAGAAGAATTGATGGAAATGTTAAGTTTGAAAGGCTAAAGGAAAATCCTTTTCTACAGGCCTATGTCTTCCTTTGCTCCTGCTACCTCCTAAGTGTTTGTAGATGGTCATGAGATGGGGGTGGGGTAGCCTCTGGTTCAAGGCTTCTGCTGTTTACCAAGAACCCTGGGAACCATGAATAGTCACCCTGCCTCTGTTAGCTTGAAAACGGGCCTTTTAGGCTTGCTGTCTGAGACTGGTTCTAGAAGGGAGTGTCATTGAGATTTGCCGGAAGGCAGCGTGCTTCTGCTTCCTAGCTGAACACGTGCCTAGATCAAACTCACCTTGAAGGGGTCCCAGGAAGGCTCAGGGGGTGCTGAGGTCGAACTCTCGTACATAGGGTTTGAGATATTCTCAGGCTGCTGCTTGCTGAACGCCTCCACATTGATATCCTCGTCTGACTGTTTAGAAAGATCGTAAGCTGTAACAGCCAAGACTGCCCCTGAGGCAAGAGCGGCTCACTTCTGGTGGCAGGTGCAGCCTACCTCTTATCAACAGCCTACCTCTACCTCTTATCAACAGTCCTGTGTTGAGATGATTGACATGTAATAAAAGGCACTGGTTCCAAGTGCTCAGCGACAGCTGGTATGTGTCTGCCCAGGTGTGACCTCCAAAGTGGCCCACAGGGCATTCCCATGCTCTAGGAAGTGCTCTCATGGCTCAGACCGCCAACACTTCCATCCAGGGTAACTGTGTCGTCCTCCAACCCTGGAATGGTGTGGCCCATCCCTGCCTGAACTTAGGAGTCATGTATAGCTTACGTTTTGTTACAAATGATGGTTTGAATGTTCTCACCTAAACTCATGCTGAAATTTAACCCATTGTGAAAATTAGGAGGGTAGAAATTAATTCAACTGTGGTATTTACAGATAGGACCTTTGGGGGTGGTGGTTAAGATTAAAGGAGGCAGCAGAGTGTGGCACTAATCCAACAGGACTGTGGCTTTGTAAAAGGAAAAGACACCAGAGCTAGGACTTGGCTGTGTCACTCCATGTGATGCCCTGAACTGTGCAGAGTCCACTGTAGCAAGGTCTTTACCAGGTATGGCCCCCTGGTCTTGGCCCTCCCAGCCTTCAGATCTATGAGGCTGAACAGACTTCTGTTCATTGTAGATGCTCTAGTTTGTGATGTTTGGTTATAGTAATAGAAAACAGACAAAAAATATTTCTGAGAGTTGCCTCTGGGCATCAGTCGGAAAACTACATGTTAGAAGGCATAGACTATTGCCTGGGGCCACTGCACAGCTTTTCCTGGGCATGTTCTAAGGAGGGGACAGCAGGAGAGGGGACCAGGGAAGAGTCCAGAGTACATAAAGAAGGATGCCTGACTGTTAAGCTTCTACCCAGCCCAGTTCCCAGGATATCGTGGTTTGCATGCATGTCCTGCAAGGCTCAGAAGTCAAAGATTGAACCCCAGCCCATGGCATTCTTTGGATATGGTAGAATATTTAGGAGGTGGGGCCTAGTGGGATGAAGTTTGGTCATTGAAGAGTGTGCCCAGAAAAGGATTTGGAAACCCTGGCTCTTCTTCCTTTCTGCTTCCTGGCCACTATGAGGTGAACAGCTTCCTTTGCCATGTGCTCCCACCCCCATGATGTGCTGCCTCACCACAGGCCCAGGGTAACGTGACCAAAACCTCTGAAACCATGAGCCAAAATAAACTTCTTCCATATAGCTTGATTGTCTTAGGTATTTTGTCACAGTTATAGAAAACTGACCATAGGGCCAGCTCTCAGACCCTTGCTGCTGATAGGAGGTAGATTCAGCAGCACAAATAGAAATGAGATTTGCTGGCTGTGGGATGAGGCTGTGCAGGTTCCTGACCCTGGTCCCCAATTCTCGGTCTTGAAGCCTAGGCCTACCATGGTGGGCACTTGTCTAGAGAATCTTCCCAGCACTCCTGAGCTCCTGATAAATGTGTCTCAAGCCAAACCCTTGATGTGGAAGCTGTGGGCTTGTTCATTGGCAGCCCTCACTCCTCACCAAGCCTTGTCTCAACCAGCAAAAGGGGCTTGGAGCTGCCACTGCTAAGTCCCCTGGGGGAAAAGACCCCCCACCCAGGAGGCTGGAGCATGGGGTAGCTGTTGATGCTGCCGTGTCAAGCACCAGCTCCTGGTGAGGCCTCTGAAGTGGCCCAGCGTCTGGAGCTGAGTGCTGGAGAGGGCCTGCTGAGGTGGGTTCCCTCCAGAGCCCATCGTGAGGTGTGGCTGGTGGGAGGTAAAAATAGCTGAGTGTGTGCCTTTTGTGTGGTACAAGTGCTGCCTTTTCCAGGTCTAAGTCATCCTGACTGGCTTGGTACAAAGTGAGGCTGTCTGTGGCGTTTCGCTGCTTCTACACATGCCTGCTTGTGAGTCAACATTCTACCATGAGTCAAGGTGGCATGAGGCCTTCACCAGAAGCCAAGCCAATGCCAGCCTTGGTCTTAGACTGCCCAGCCAATAAACCTGCGTTCTTTATAATCACTTAGTCTTAGGAATTCTGATGTTTTCTGTCTGTCTGTATATATGTGTGCATGTAGAGGTCAGAATCTACCCTTAGGTGTTGCTCCTCAGGTATTGTCTACCTTATTATCATTTTGGACAGGGTCTCTAACTGAACTTGGAGTTTACCAATTTAGCTAGATTGGGTGGCCAGCAAACTTCAAAGATCTGCCTCTACACCCCCCACCCCCATGCTGGGAATACAAGCAGATGCCACTGTACCAGCTTTTTCTATGTGGGTTCTGGGGATTGAACTCGGGCCCCTACACTTGTGTGGCAAGAACTTTACTGACTCAGCTATCTTCCCAGCTCTGTTTTTTTTGTTTTGTTTTGTTTTGGTTTGGTTTTGGTTGTTGTTTTTAAAGAAGCTCTTGCTATGTACTTCAGGCTTGTCTTGAAGTTGCTGGGTATCTCAGACTGGCCTGGAGCTTATGATCCTCCTGTATCAACCTGCTGCGTACAGGTAGTACAGATGTGTACCACCCGTCTGGCAGCAGAACACATATGAAGGCAGCCTCTGTCCTCATGGTTTCAGTTCTCTCTCTTACCCTAAAACGTTGGAAACCAATTGTCCTCTGGTTTAGCCGGAAGTATGAATAGACAGCCAGAACAACTGCTCCAATGACTAGAACGACAGCACAGAATATGCCTGTCCCCAAGCCAGTGTGGGCTACAGTCTGCAAGAGAAAGGAAAGGGATCAGTTCTTAAAGTGGTGATTTCCTCAGCGAGGGACACTTCTGAGTTCAGCTGTTCCTCCTTGCCCCAGGCATCTTGGGGTGGCTGATGAAAACAGTGTGGAGTTAACATGTCTCTAGCCCTCCTACTGCCAGGGTCTAGGCTCCTTACTATGAACTAACCCAGAGATATGGGCAATTATTACTGTTCCCCTGTTTATATGGGGCAGTAAGATACTTGATACCACACAGGTCATCAGAGGTAGAGTGGGCTTTAAAGCCTGACTGGTTTTGAAGTTTATTTGCACAAGCACTATGCTACAGAACTTCCCAGTAATTAGCAGCTCACCCTTCATGCTCCTGGGAAAATGTTAGGATACTAACAGTTAACAGCCAGTCTTTACAGAGCAAGTACAATGTGTCAGGAACTGTTTAAGTATTTGATATTTCTTAAGTCAGTCTTCCCCCATATCAGGGAAGCAGGCATTATGAACACTGCCTCACACACACTGTGTAGATGAGAAAACTTGGGCTCAGAGATCCTCAGAGAAATCAGAGCATAGGATTTCTCACTTCCCTTCCAGCTCCTGCCCCCATCTTTCCCTATCAGTAAGTGGTAACCAGTTCAGTGTTTCTGTGTAGGGAGGGAGGGAAGCCCCCTTACCCCCAGGGCTTCCTGAGGCTAGCTGCCTCATCAGTCAGGGTGAGAGGCCTTTCTCTTTCTGTGGGAGGAAGCTAGTGGATAGTTTTGGGGAATGCACTGGACATTGGGTCTTCCTGGCACCTCACCAGGAATGAGAATACTCACTGCTGGGATAAGGGGTGCTTTCAAAGGCCTGGAAATGACATGAATGATCCCATTGGAGGCAATGACATCCCATTGCAGAATGGCTCTTCCATCCACAAACCTGGTCTCCTAGGGAATGGAGAAGACAGTGCATGGAGGTATGTGACCACTCAGCCCTCTCCCCACAAATGCAGTCTTTCCATTGGGCTTCTCTGAGGCCTCAGAGACTAGCTTCAGCCTAGCTTCCCTTGCATACTGTCAGAAACCCATTGCTTTGTACCACCGACAAGCTGATCTGAGAGCTGCAGAGACCTCAGGGGCTGTTTTTCCTACCTTATGTGTGACAGTTGATCTATCAAAAGGAAAATGACCTATCCAAGATCTCTGGTGCGGTAAGTGGCAAACCCACAGCCCTGTGTCCATGGCTCTGATCACTACATACCAATAGGAGGGATTTCCATATTTCTAATCCCAGTGTAAATACTAGCTTGTGCCGGGGGAACTGAGGCCCCTTCTGAGTCACAGTTGCATTCTGACTTTCAGGTGACTCTGCTGTACAGACATTTAAGAAGCACTCATTCTAATCACTGCCCACTTAGGATTCATCATGTCAGACACTACACATCACAAACTTTGAATCACTGGACTCCCACCACACCTTACGGGTTTAGAGTTCACAGTTACTGTTGTCGTCAACATCATTACCACTTCTGTCATCACCATCATCCCCTTTATTTTCATCATCAGTATCATAATTGCACCACCACCATCATCATCACTGTCACCACCATCATTACTGCCACCATCATCCCTACTCAATGAGGAAACAAAGCTCAGAGAAGTTGAGTAGCCAAATTTCTTACAGCAGGACTGGGATTCATACCAGGGTCATTTGACCTTGAAGTTCATTTTTGAATGCCTGAGCTAGACTAACAATCTGATGGAAACAAAGGTCAAGAACCAAGCACATTTAAAATGGTTTCATTTCTCACTTAGTAACAGCTTCTGAGGCCAATCTGTTCCCAAGGCTTAGGGGTGGCCTGTCAGTATGGGATGTTATAATAGTATGCATTAATACCATCCCCCATCTGTAGATTTACAGTTTACTTTCACATTATGATAGTTGCTATCTGTTGAGCGCCTGCTGCACACCAAGAGCTTTGCCTGTATCTTATCCATTTCTCCCAACAAGCCCCAGAAGACTTTTCATACCTGGTGGAGCTGGTCCTGGCTGGAGGTGATGAGCAACTGGCTTCCCAGCCTAGTCCTCAAGATGGTACCATTAATAAGGTCATTGTAAAAAAGCATGCTGACATTGGTGAGGTGGTGCTCGATGTCCCTCCCAGACAGGCTCTGAGAGGAAAAAAGCAGATGGATGGTATTTTAAGTCTGGGCAACATCAGGAATACCAAGCTCTTCTCAGCATTTGGTTGTCGAGGTCCTGCCAGAGGCTCATGTGCAAGTAGAATGTGGGATCAAATGTCATTTTCATTGTCTAAGTGGAGCTTCCCAGGGGTGTCTTGGAAAGAGCAGGTCCGGAGTGGGTACCAGACAGGCAGAGGTGTTGCTCCTCAGCTCTCAGTGGCTGGGGAGTGGTACCTGGAGCTGACAGCCTGCTGGCCAGCCCGCCTGTGGGTTGACTAAGTCCTATCCTTTGTGTATCACAGCATGAAGAAGGTTGCTATGCTGTACTGATTACACAGTGGCCCAGGACCCTTGCTTCTGGACTGACTTTGGGCTCAGCCCTGTGGCCTATTGGCCAATGGCATGTTAGTAAACATGAGCAGAGGACTGAAAAGCACAGAAGTAGTGGATATTTACTGGGCACACTGGCTTCCTGCCATGGCTGGTGGAACATGCTCAAGGGAGCCTGCTGGGGCATGAGAGCCCTGCAGAGCAGAGCCATCAACAGGTCAGCCTGAGTGTGCAGAGACCAGAAGTGGCAGCTGCTTGGCAGGTTCGTGTGCTAAATGACTGCTATCTGCTGTGTTTGGGGGTGGGTAGGGTTTTTCTTTTTGAGACAAGGTCCTGTACCTCTACTCCCTAAATGCTGGAATTATAAGCCTGCACCACCACAGTAACACACTGTGTGACAGATAACTCCCACTATGTGGGGAGTAATTTGTAACACACTGGTGTGACAGATAACTCATTCTATTCTAAAGCACAGGCAATCGGGAATCTACTCACCTCACTTTCTTGCAGCCCACTGTTCTGTGGCACGAAGAGAGTGCCTTGGATGGACAGGTCAGTCAGGTGTTTCAGAAACACCTGGCCTTGGGCTGAGCTATTGGAATAGGCCAGCACTTCCTAGGGAGAAGGAGGAAGTGATCAGATGGGCCACTGTGGTGTGCGGGGGTGGGGGTGGGGTGACTGGAGAGGGTATTGGGGCATCATGCCTCTGCAAATCTAGCCTGAAGTGGGGCTTCCTTTCTTTCCTCTCACTGCCCTTTGGGAGAGTTTTAGGAAGACTTTTCCTTTCCTGAATGAGTCCTATAAGCTGGCATGAGATCAGGCTGTGTCCTGCTCCATGTTGTGTGAAGCAGTGCCTGTGCCCCGCCCTGAGTTCCCACTCCATCTCAGAGCAGTAGTTGGCTCCATTTTGAGTACAAACCCAGAGGCAGTATAACTCTGCATCTCATCTGTGCACAGGACACTGCTGCCTGTCCAGCACAAACCATGGGGCACAGACTGATGTGTAACTCATGTAAGTAAAAAGGAACCACCTACGAAACTTATCTAACACACTGGACTGGTGAAGGATGTGGCCTCCTCTCCTGGATCACTTAAAAGGAGGACCACCTAACTTTGGGGCAGTAGTGGTCTGAACTGACCTGTCTTCTGACCATCCAGGGCAGCACATGTGTCTCACAATTGATGGGCAGCTAACTGCCTGTCCCAGAACTTCAGCTCACCATGGTACCCACAGCTTGGCAAAGCCCATTCAATTGCAGTTCATCCCGACCTGCCCCAGTCCTGTGCTTCACTTGCCTTGAACCCCCAGGCTGCCCTCCAGCAACTCTCCATCCAGCTTTTTAATATCTTACCACCTGCAGTGACTTTGCATTATACCAGTCCTCTGCCTCTGCCTTCAACAAGGCCTCTGAGCTCGGGGGCTTCTTTAACCCTTTTGTAGCCATTCTGTCACATATATATGTATATCTTACCATGTGAAATGTAATACATGACCTGAGAGTTAATACTACAATCAATCGGAATTAAAGGACCTGTGATTTTCAGTGTCCACATTATCAAGGGAATATAGGATCACTTAGTAAATTACAGCCAATAAAACTGACAGCACTTGTGAATTAATTCTTATTAAATAAATTTGGATACTGTGGAAAGACAGCCATGCCCATGTGTTTCTGATACACTGACTCATGACATAAGACATAGCCACAGTGTAGATTTTCCTCAACATGGCAGCCTGAGTAGTCTTTTGAAATTAAGTCAGATCTTAAATCAGCTCGTCTGAAAGTCCTTTGAGGGCTACTTCACTGAGTGAAAAATCAAAGCCTTAAAGCACTGGCTGTGGCTCTGCAGGCCTCGAAAGCAGCCGTCCACTCTCTGCTGTGGCCACACTGGCCTCCTTGCTTCCCTCACTGGCCCTGCACACTTTCTCCTTTCACCCTCTGCCTGGACTGTTCACTGTGCCTACAATGTTCATCATGTCTGCACGGGTCTGCAGTTCCCTCTCTCCAGTCATACTTTGCTCCCACAACACTGCCTTCCCATGAGGCTGCCTCTTTCCCTCCTCACAAGGGATATTGTGGGGCCTTCCACCCTTTGCTTGACATTTTCTTTTTCCATAATATGTATCACCTTCTAGAATTTGAAACTATTTTTTTGTTTGATCAGTCTTTTATTTTTAGATACAAACGCAGGTAATACCATCAATACAGAATTCCATGTGCTGACCATAGATCTAAATGTGTCACAAATACCAACTTATTTAGTGAACATAGTGATACCATGAGGCTGCTGCTGTCATCAACTCCATTTTACAGATAAGAAAGCCCAGGTTCAGAGGGGAAGGGGGTAACCTGCTTAACACTGTGCAGCAAATGAGTGGCAAAGCCAAGCCTCACATTTAGACAGGGTGGTCCAACACCCGTACCCTTAACCCTAACTATGAGACTTTGGCTTCGTCAAAACCTCTCTCCTCCATCAGCCAAAACCTCTCTCCTCCATCAGCTGCCTGAAGACAAGCCTCCCTGCCTAAGGGGAGCCCAGGCCACGTGATACATACCGACAGGAAGTTCGTGAGTGAGGGGAAGGACATGAGGACCTGCAGCAAGTTCCCGCTGCATGAGAAGCCGTCTCCCACATAGCCTGCCTTGCAGGTGCAGTTCACATCTGGAGAACAGAGGCACAGAGGCCACGCTCAGTGAGGTGGCGCCAGGGCTCCCTGTGCACTCATGGGGATTGACCAGACAGAGGTGGTCAGCTGTTGTCTGGCCTGGAGCCTGAAGTGTAGGTGAGGCATTTACCTTTCATCCGGTAGCAGAAGACATCCCACATCTCACTCTTGTTGGGCCTGGGTCCGTAGTCCACTATTCCAACCACACTGCCACCACACTTTTTGGAGGCATAGGTTGTAGGGTAAGCAACCCGCCCACTCTCCAGCCAGCCAGCCGAGCAGAGATGGTACTTGGCCTGCAGGAACACAGTCATGACCTAGATCAACTCTGTAGAATCATTTGGTTAATTCTGATTCCCGCTCAGACTGAAAGCTCTATGGAGGCTGTTGTACTTCTGTGCCTGGAACACAGTGGACAGTCACTATGTTTCAGGACCACTGGATGAGCGACTGTGGTGCCTCTTCTTTCTTTAGGTGCCCAGGTCCTTTATACTCACTTCTCTGCTCTTGAGATTTGCTACCAGCCACCTAACCCCCGGGGCAAATTCTCCTGCTTATGAATGAATAACTCTTAATTGATGACAGAATTCCAACTGATTACTATCACCATCATCTTTGTCATCTTCATTGCCCCTATGAGGCCATAATTCAGATGACTGAGGCAAAAAGAAGTAACTTGCTCAAAGTCATACAGCTAGCAAGCAGAAGATTCAAACCCAGCCCATTTATCCCAGATCTCTTAATATGAAAGTCGAGTTCCCTCTGTGTGCCTCACCATCTCCAGCCCTGTACAGACATGGCAGGACAAGTTTCAGTGGCTTGATGAAGACCACACAGTAAGCGAGGAGAGCTGAGATTCAGACCCTCCAAGACACCAGATCCTGAGTAGGTCTGAAGAAAAGGTAAGGTGCTCTGGTTGTTGATAGATATTGGAAGAAGGGCCCTAAAAGAGCATTAGGCACTCCTTCCCTCCCCTCTCCCCCAGTGAGAGTCACCAGTGGCCAACTCATGGGTGCTGGCTTTTCCAAGTGGGTGGGGATTCTGATTTCAGAGGCTAAGAGAACAGCCTGACCAGGGTCCCAGTTCTTCCTGCTGGGGGCAGAGTCCCCAGGAGTTCTTTTACAGTGGCCCCCACCTCACCCATGAGCTTCAGCTGTTTTGTGGGTTCAGGAAGACCCTGCCTAGGCTGCAGTTACTGGCCTTGCTGGCATCTACCTGGGAGGTCTGCACTTCACTTCTCTGCCTCTACCTTGACAGTTGGATGTTATGGCTGAGAATAGACTTTTGGAGCCTGAGCTACATATGAATCCCGGATCTACCACCTCTGAAAGACACTGGACATCTTACTTAACCTTTCAGAGCCTGTTTCCTTATCTGTAAAATGGAAATAGTGACACCTACCTCTATGTCATGTGCTAAGGATGTCTGTCTTAGTTCTTTATTGCTGTGACAAAATACTCTGACCAAGACCAACTTGGGGAGGAAAGGGTTTATTTATCTTACATCTCCCAGGTCGCAGTTCATCAAGGAGCCCAAGGT
Organism: Nannospalax galili; assembly: GCF_000622305.1. NCBI lineage: Eukaryota > Metazoa > Chordata > Mammalia > Rodentia > Spalacidae > Nannospalax > Nannospalax galili. The sequence continues at coordinate 7,860,637 of NW_008346683.1, forward strand.
AGGAACTCAGGGCAGGAACCTGGAAGCAGGAGCTGGAGCACA